>NW_017567110.1:2044317-2347336 GCF_001661255.1 Hansenula anomala
TACATTATTTTTAATATAGCATGTTATAAATACACAATATAACGTGAATTTTTCAAAAAAATGAATCAGCCCGTTATATATTGTGAATATTAATATCAGATACATGCAATTAAAAAAAAAAAAAATTATAATATTTTAAACTTGCTTGAGCCCATCTTTTAACTCAGGACGTACTTCCAGATATTTATACGATTTAAAATGTAGCTGCAGAGATATAATATATATTAGTTAATTGTTCTTTAATATTATAAATCTTGATTACTAAGATATTAGCTAATTGGAAAAGTTTCCATAATGGTTACCATGAGTCCTCACAGGGCATCAGCTTCGGTTGTATAGTGTAGTGGTTATCACTTTCGGTTTTGATCCGGACAACCCCGGTTCGAATCCGGGTACGACCTGACAACCTACTTGTCATTTTTTTGCCCGCAATTCCTATTTTTTTGCCATAAAAATCCTTGCTTTGGACTTAAAATATATTTTTATCTTTAAGGAGTTGTTATTAAAGTGTCTTTTCACTGTTTCAGCTTGTCTTTGTGGCTGTTCAGCGTGTTTTGCCAGTCTGCCAAATTTCACGTGCAATAGGAAAGATAAGCCAGGTTAGAACTTCCTAAACGAGAGGCGAAGAACCATTCAACTACTGTACTTTGGTTCAAGAAAACCTTCCCATGTCATCTAGTTGGTTTATGAGAAAGTATTTGCAAGCAGTAAATTTTGTGACTTGTGAATATTTGCTCCAAGAAATAAGATAGGATCAAGTATGAATGAAAACAGCGATCCAAATAAAAAGAAGAGAACAAGATCAAGGTTCGGTTGTCGAAATTGTAAGCGTTTGAAAGTGAAGTGCGATGAAATTAAACCATCCTGTTCATTATGCCTGAAATCGAATAAAGAATGTGATTATTCAATACAACTGACATGGGGTGGACGGCCATTCAAGAAGAAGAAGGTCAACAACTACGGCTTTGCGACCATAAGTACATTTCAGCAAGAGTTTGTCACCGAGACCAAGAAGAGTAAGTCCAAATCACCAACACCTCAATCCAGTAAAGTACTTCCAGAGATACAGATACAAACTCAAGAGTCTTTCATAGTGAATTTAGAGGCTAATGCTAAAGAAAAGGCAAATACAAGGGATCAACAACCAAAGCAGCCACAACAGATACAGATACAAAGATCCAACATCACTCCTTCAACAACTCAACCCTCGCTTGACACGTCCACACCATTTCCAAATACTATAGAGCCAGTGAGGTCGGACTATATATCGGAGGGAAACTCAAGAACAGCTCCAGATATACCAGCTAAATTTGATTTCCAAGCATCAGAGATTTTCCGTGATATAGAGACTACAAATATTGCAGCAAAAGATTTTCTCAATGACTGCATTATACCAGAACTTGAAACATTTGGAAACAAGTATGATGTGTATGCTGCTGAGCTCAGTCCTCGTATAAAAGAGTTGGAGGAAAATTACGAAGATTTATTAGACGAGGAATCGTTAGTTACTAGAAGTTTATTCTCTAGCGTTTCACAAGATCAAGATAGTGAAAATGATAACCATGCATTAGTTGTCTCTACTCCAACAAATAACCAAACCCAAGATATGCTCACTGGCTATGAATTTATCCCATTTTCAATTGTTCCATTACCTGATATGTTATTGAAAGTTCCTTATTTTAGAGAAAATTACCACGCCTATGTGGAAATATATTCCAAAATGATTGTTCCTGCTCCTCCATCCACATATGAAGATAACCCATTGACTTGTATTGTACCAAGAATGTCTTTGACTTCATCTACTGACGGTATGCTATCGGTTTTGATTGCATCAAGTATCGTTCAAGGAAGTCACTATCGGGGAGAAAACTATCCACAAGAAATTGTTAATATGCTAATCAAAAGGGCCCTGAATGATCTTTATGAGAGACTTACAGATGAACAAGAAGCAGAATCAGACTACACACTGGCATTGATTATGATTTTAGCATGTTTTGAAATAACTTGCAGTGAAAAATACGATTGGAGGTCTCATTATTATGGTGCTCGAAGAATTATTTTATCCAGAGGTTTAATCAAATCAAGTGATGATACAGGATCTGCTAATCGTAAGATTGTTGGGTTTGATTTGAGTGAAGAGTCTGATGTTACTTATTTTTTTGCTCGTTGGTTTGCTTATACTGATGTTATTGGATCGTTATCATCTTCATCATTATTGAATAAAACATTTAACGGGAACGAGACACATTTAATTTGGGAAGCTCCTGAAATAACACAGAAAGATAAGTTAAATTTGAAAGATATTGATCCTTTTATGGGATTCGACCTTAGATTGTTGAAATATTTTGCAGAGATTGTTAATCTAGTGAAGGAACGTGAAAGAAATTGTCCAACTGTTGATTTTTTATCAGCAACATTGATAAGGAAAGCTCTAGAAATCAAAGAAAGCATGTCCAAGTTTTTGACTGAATCAGAAGTTGAAAGGACTCAAGTTTTGAAAGATATCAAAGAACAAGGTGATGAGAAAAGACTAAGTTTTTTGGAGCGTTACACAATACTAAAGGCAACGAACCGTTGTTTCGCTTTAGCTGGTATTTTGCAAATTTATAGAAGAATATTGTTAATGCCAGCTGCTTCAACATTGGTTCAAGAATTAATTTCAGAGATCACCACAGTTTTCAAAAATGATATTCCAGTGGGGACACCTGCAGCTTGTTGTACCATTTTTTCTCTATTCACCTCAGGCTGTGATGCTATAGATAAAGAAACCAGGGCATTTTATGAAGAAAGAGTTTTGCTTTTAGCCAAAGATGGGTTTACATTTGGAAATACAGCATATCAACTAATGATTGAATGTTGGAGTACTGGAAAATACTGGGCTGATCTAATTACAGAAATGGATATTGATCTAACTTTTGTCTAAATGCAGGTCATTAAATTGAGTTCAGTCGTTATATAGTATATATTCATGCAAGAAATTTATGATTGAGTAACGTTTGTGCTGATGGACGTTCCTTGTAGTTCCAGATCAATGCTGAATTTAAAAAATCAACAAATTGTGGTTGCGTTTCCTTCAAATCTTTTAAATAATTTTTATCAGTTGGGCTTTGGTCAATTCTTAAGCCCTTATACTTGCCCTTTTCATCAAATTTTGTGAATATAAAGACTCTTTTGTCAACAAGTTTAGGGTCCCCTTTCTTATTAATGGATCCATATTTCAAAACTTCGTTTCTCATAGTTAAAATTGTATCAGGCGTAGGCATCCCAATGAGTTTGACAATCATACTGAAAAGTTGGCTTTCATCTCTAGCACCAAACAACGGATCACCATGGTAAAGTTCAAAAATTAGAGCTATAAATGACCAGATATCAATTTTTTCATTATAGCGACACCCCAAGAGAATTTCAGGAGCTCTATAATATCTTGATTGGATATAAGGATAAGAAACATCTCCAATAGCCGATGAAGAGCCAAAATCAATTATCTTTATATCTAGAGAGTATGAATCAACCAACATGATATTTTCCGGCTTTAAATCAGCATGAACAAAACCTTGTTTATGAATAAAATCTAATCCACTTAGTAAACCTTTAGACCATTTCCGTATGATCGAGATATCAAAACCATTAAACTTTGTAGCTTCCAGAGCTTCAAAGAGGTTAACACCTAGTAGCTCTGTTGAAATACAGATATGTGATCTAAAATTGAAATGCCCATAATACGCTAAAAGATTCTCATGTTTCATTTTCTTCAAAATTTTGATTTCGTTAATACATTGTAATGACCAGGTGATATCATTTTTCATGATTTTGATTGAGACATCTGTTCCTGTTTTGTGATCATAACATTTCATAACATTACCAAACATCCCTTTACCCAATTTCGATATTACTTGATACCTATAGTTGATGTGATCTCCAGTTTCAACTATGAGGTTTTTCTCACCATCATCAAAGCCAAAATTCCCACTAAAATCACGTAAATTTGAATTCTTTGATCTCTTGTGTCCTATGAAGTAAACCTCATGATTTTTCAAGATTTCTGCTTTTTCATAAGAGCTCATTGTCTTTGTTTGAATTACCTCATATGGATCCTGTGGTGATTGTTTTTCAATAAGTTCACCACCATTGGTTTGCAAAATGTTTCGAGTCTTTTCAAATCTCAACAAACAGTCTTTGAGCTCACTTACTGTTGTGATTTTTTTGTGCTTTTCACCCAATGAAGAAGATGTACGAATTGTTGATATTAGTCTTGGCTTTTGATAAGAAGGTATTCTGTTTGTTTTCAAAGGAACAGAATTATTGCTTGGTTTTGTCAAATCTTGTAGGCCAACATTGACACTAAATGATTTTGTCATTTTGGATCTCCTTTTGGGTATAATCAGCTTTTCATTCGGCTGTTCTTTTTGAATCAAGATATTCTCTGATCTTTGAAGTTTAGCCTTTGTAGCTTTTGTTTCAATTGCAGTTGAAGTGCTATTCGACATAATTCTTGATGATGACAGTGATGGTTTTCGTGTTGTTGGGGTGATATTTGAGACACTCCTTACCCTTGTATTCAGATCTGAAATAGTAGAAGATCTGGGTAGCTTTGCAGTTGACTTGAGATTTGGTGCAGTAGTGGAACGTGTTAATCTTGTAAGTAGAGGTGAATTGTCATATGGATCTTGTTTTGGTTTGGTTGGCCTCAAAATAGGATGATTTTCCTTGGACCGCTGAGAAGTAATTACCATAGGACTATTCAAAGAGACTGATCTCATTGATTTCGAATGTGATATAACTCTTTTTGGTTTTGATGGAGAGCTTGAATTAGCAGCAAGATTATTTTGCACTCTCGATTTCAGCAGCATTGAAGTTCTATTGCCAAGATAGGGAGACGGTGTAGGATGCTGTTGCTCCTTCGGTAATTGCTGAGCTGGTTCTTCATTTTGATGTTGTGGATCCACTTTTGTGATAGTTGTATTATCAGGCGTCGTTGTCTTCAACTTATCATCAATTGCAATGTCGTTCACTTTTGATCTTTTCTTGGAAGGCGAAACAAGACTTAAAGTAGATAATTGGTGCGCTAATTTTGTAAGTGTAGATGGTGGTGTGGGTATTGTCTCATCGAATTTATTTGATTTTGGGGTTGACATGTTTGAATCTTTATTAATGATTGGTGTCAAAGTTTTTCGTTCCAAGCTTGTTGCAACTAGAGGCGAAGATGTGATTCTGGGTATTGATGACTTTTTAACATTTCCCAAAGTTGAATCATCCAGAGGTTCTATTGGAACTGATACTTGTCTATTTTTGATTGGTATTTTGGAAGCTGAATTGGAGTTTTTGGTGTAGTATGAAATATTTTCCTTGTTTTGTCGCGTCTTCAGCATGATGGAAGGTGATTGATCTTCATTTTTGGGTACCATGATCACGTGCCATTTGAATTGTGAACCTCAGTAAAGAATTTTCTTATGGACGTAACAAAGTGGTGTATGTGTACAGCGTTGTAAGTTAATTAATACCCTATACACTGGGCGCCAGGTACAAATGAATTGAACCTTCGTTCTGTTTTGATTTCACAATGCTACGCGCACGCTTGTTTTTGGCAGATTTCACGGGCGGGTAAAGTTCGCGAATGCCAATTAGTTTTTCAAAGATTGAAAAAAATGGCCGAGGTTCAAAAACTACCACCAAATTCATGGTGGATTTATAGCACAGAGATTAGTTCCAAGCTAGATCCAATATGGGAAGACTAAGTAGAAAGTCACCAGAAGCAACGGAGATGGTATCGCTAGACACGTTGGGAACAAGAGATGTTCTTTTGCTAAGTCAATTGGCAGAAGAGTACGGATCAAACAACTTGTCCAAGATCCACCAACAATTCATCAACCACCCAGCTTTCAAGCTATCTCATAGCAAATTGGATGGAACTGAACTTGAACTCACTGAAGAACAAACCGGTCACTTACTACAGGAACTGCTAGAACGCCACCCAGGACTCAAGATCGTGTCTGTTTGTGAGCATTATTACAATTTGCGTTTGCAAGAGCTGATGGCAGAAATACGTGACACCAAGCAGGCGTTTGAGCAGGTGAAAGGATGATGATCCCCACATATGGGTTTGATGCTTTATAAAGTTGACAGCGTTTCTTCGTTTCTGGCTCTGATTCCAACGGATTAATCAACATCTACAACAATGTCACTTGCACTGGGAAACAAAGGATTCGATTACAGAGCGCTTGGGAAGTTCTACAGCAGGAACAAGAACTCCATCTTGAAGGCATCGTATCTCTTATTGTTGTTTCTGAGCTTCAACACTTCTAGACCATCTAGAAAGAAGAGTACTGAAAAAGTTGATGAAGCAAAAGAGACTGAAATTAAAAAGAAAACCAAGCTTGATAATGCTACCGTAAAAAGAATCATGAAAGCTATCATTCCAGATTTCAAATCACCTGTTATTTTCTACTTTATTTTACAATTATTATTGCTTGCAGCTAGAGCTGTGTTGACGTTGAAAGTTGCCGCTCTAGATGGTTTATTAGTGAGCTCAATGATTAGAAAAAAGACTTCAAAGTTCTTACAATTGTTAGTTAAATGGATGCTATTAGGTATACCTGCTTCCTTCACAAATTCATTTCTTGATTTTACAACAAACCAATTAGCTCTCAACATTAACAAAAATTTAACCAATAATCTATTAGAATTATATCTGCCAAGTGAAAAGAAACATGAAGAAACATTAGTTAAGAAGAACCCAAATTATTACACTTTGATCCATATGTCTTCAGATGATAAAGTTGACGATCCAAATCAAAGAATAACAACTGATGTGAATAATTTATCCTCAGCGTTGGCAAGTTTACCGAATCATTTGTTAAAGCCATCGCTAGATCTTATCTTATGTTCTTTTGAATTGGCTAAATCAGGTTCAGCTGAAGGTACCTTAATTTTAGGTGTTATTGCTCATTTGACTTCGTTACTTTTGAAAATATTATCACCAAATTTCACTAAAATTGCCATTGAAAGATCAAGACTTGAAGGTTTATTAAGAAGTTTACATTCAAGAGTTGTTTTGTTCAGTGAAGAGGTTGGATTTTTAAGAGGTCATTCAAGAGAATTGGACATTTTGGATAGATCTTATTATGAATTAGAAAAGTTTACAAATTATGAAATTAGAGCTAGGGCAGTTTATGATACTGCAACTTCTTTTATTGTCAAATATACTTGGGGTGCTGCTGGGTTAGTTTTATGTTCAACTCCAATCTTTTTGAATAAATTTGCAGGCATAATTGATCATAACAGTTCCGCTACTTTTATTACCAATCGTCGTTTATTGTTATCAGCTTCTTCTTCGTTAGGTATGTTGATTCGTTCAAGAAAAGAGATTCAACAAGTTGTGGGTTATTTCAAGAGACTTACAGAGTTCAAGAAAACTTTAATCGAAATTGATACAGCTGCTGCTTCAACTGAATCTTCAACTAAGGGAGTTGTGAAATATGATGATAATAAAATTGAATTTAAAGATATTCCATTAATTACACCTGCAAAGATTACTTTAGCAGAATCATTATCTTTTACTATTAATCATGGTGATCATTTGTTAATTGCAGGTCCAAATGGTTGTGGTAAATCTTCATTATTTAGAATTTTGGGTGGTTTATGGCCTGTAACAAAAGGTGAATTAACAATTCCTCATTTTGAAAATGTGTTTTATCTTCCACAAAGGGCTTATTTAAGCAAATCATCATTGAAGGATCAAATAATTTATCCAAGTACAGAATACAAGTACAAGACAAATAAAGAATTACTTGAGATTTTGGAAGTTTTAGACTTGAAGTTTTTACTACATGAAAATATTGCATTGGAATTATCCAAGAATCCTTATTTAGAGGTTAAAGATATTGACCCTTTTGCAACTATTAGAAATTGGCCAGAAGAACTATCAATTGGTGTTCAACAAAGATTGGCAATGTCAAGATTATATTATCATAAACCAAGATTTGCAGTCTTAGATGAATGTACTTCTGCTGTTTCTCCACAAATGGAACAGTTGATGTATGCACATGCTCAATCGTTAGGAATTTCTGTTTTATCAGTTGCTCATAGATCTTCATTGTGGCATTTCCATAACTATATTTTAAAATTCAAAGGTGATGGTACTTATTCTTTCACTAAACTAGATGCTAAGCAAAGATTAGAATGGGAAAATGAATTAATTGAATTGAATAAATTTTTAAGAGATGTTCCAAGCTTAGAATCAAGATTAAAAGATTTGAGAATTGCGCAGGAATCTCAAGAATTCAAGAGAACACAATCACAGTTGAGCATGAGAAAACTGTCAAGTGCTCAATTGGCCCATTGAAATACTATTTATAGCTTCTATTTGTTTATAAACTTATGCGTTATGAGATTCGGTTTGAACTTATGTAGTTTGAGCGTGTGGTGTTTGGATGTAGCGCTGCCCTAATTAATTTTTTCATTTTCGCTGGTGAAGTTTGAAGGTTAAAAAAAAATTTCAACCAGGTCCTTTTAACTTCTTTCGTAATATACACTCAAAAGTCAAGTGACACGAAGAGTAAGTTCATTGTTTAAATGCAAATGAAAAAGGTCTCTAGTATTTTAGGTGATGATACAAATTAATATGCATAGTTCAACTGATATTAACTGAAGAAAAACTTAACCATCGTCTTTCGCTCCTATCTGATTCATAAAAATACAGAAAGATTCTTTATTCATTAGATCAATGATTTTTTGAAGAATACTAACAAGTATACAGCTAGAGGTATTATTCATATTTCTAATACATATATTTTTTATATCAATGCAATTGTAAAAATCATAAATTCATTCAGGCTTCAAGGCGTACATTCTAACGGCAAATAATTCTTTTGGTAAACCTCTTTGTAATTCAGTAGCTATTAGTTTCAACCCAGCTTTTTTAAAAAGTTTTTGGAAATTAGCATTAGATCTAGTGACAGAACTATCAGTTTCATCAAATACATCATCTCCTTGAGCATTGTTTTCTTTGACAACAATAGTACCATTTGGTTGAAGGCCATTTTTACACCTTATCAAAAATTCTATAAATTCTTTATCAGGTAAATGACCAACGCACCATTGACACCAGACCAACCAATATTTACCTTCTTCTGGAATGAACTCTTGCATACCAATGTCATAAATTTCACCTAACTTTCCTTCATCTTTTAACGGCTTTAATTCTTGGTGGATCTGTTCAACAAATGGTTTAACAGGTTCAACCAAATCAACTTTATCACTAAACTTGTGTAACATATCTCTGGTGACACGACCAATACCAGCACCTATATCCACTGAATATTTGATTTGACCTTTTTCTGGAGTCATTCTTGCCTTCAATTTACGTAGAAATGTTGATGACCCTACAACATCAGCTTTTGGTACAGAGGTTCCTTCACCATATCCACCAAGGACACCATCAACTGTGGCAGGGATCGAAGTCCAATAGTCTATAGCGTCATTGTAGTCTATGAGAGCATCTGCCCGATTGTCTTCAGCTTCACTCATTGTTCTTTGTTTGAGTTAACAGTTTCAGCCTTGAATCATGTTTATACACTGGGTTTGAATTTTTTTTGCAGACCACACGGAAAAGAAGCCAAAACGGATTATCGTATAATAATTCAAGCTCAGTCAATGGGCACCAATTACTGATCAATAACAGAAAATTTCACCACTCTATAGCCTTTATAATCATTCAAAATAGCTCATATCAAATGAACTAGATCACCAAACATTCTCTTCATTAATCCCTTTTCATTGTTTTAACCGTGGAAGCAAGATGCTGACATAATCACAGCCATTTTTCAGATTTTTCCAGTTATCAAAAGCGTCGACGTACTTTGATTATATGGCGACAACCCTGTGACACACCTCCATCTCCTACTTCTCAGCTCTTCAATCTACATTCCAAGATGAGTGGATGTAAGTGGTCTTTTCAATGGAATCATCTTATTTACCGAAACTGAAGAATACTAACAGATTGGATCTCCATAGTTCGTCTTATTGACTTGGCCAAACCTTTTCTACCTCTTCTACCAGAGATTGAGTTACCTTTGGAACAAGTGAGTATTCTATATGTGCTTTGAATCCAGGCTTTCAATTCTAACAATATTCAGTTAACTTTTGATGATAAAGTTATTTACACCATCGGTACTGCTTTCTTGTACCTATTTGCTCAATTACCAGTTTATGGTGACTCTAAAATAAGCAATGACCCAATCTATTTCTTACGTCCAGTTTTTGGTGCTGAAAAGGGTACATTATTGGAATTTGGCGTCTTTCCAATCATTTCAAGTGGATTGATCTTCCAATTATTGGCCGGTTTAAGATTAATTAAAGTCAATTTCAACCAAAGAGGTGACAGAGAATTGTTTCAAACTTTACAAAAAGTTTTCACCATTTTCCAATATTTCGTTTTGACTAATTTGTTTTTATTCACTGGTTACTTTGGATATAACTTAACATTCTGGCAATACATTTTAATCAACTTACAATTGGTTGGTACTGGTTTTGTTTTCACTTTAGTCTCTGAAATCATTGATAAAGGTTATGGTTTTGGTTCAGGTGCTTTGACTTTTGTTACTGTTAACATCTCCACTAACTTTGTTGGTGATGTTATTGGATTAAACAGTGTCAAAACTACAAGAGGTTTCGAGTCTGTTGGTGCTTTAATCAACTTGGTCAAAAACTTACGTAACAAGCCATTCAAAAATGCTATTGTTGAAGCATTCACCAGAAGTTATCTACCAAATCTTTCCCAAGTTTACATCACCACAGCAACTTTATTATTCTGTATCTACTTACAAAATTTTAGATTAGAATTGCCAATCAGATCAAACAGAGTTAGATCAGTCAATAACGTTTATCCAATCAGATTACTATACACTGGTTCTTTACCATTGTTGTTCTCATACGTTGTTTTATTCTACATCAACATTTTTGGTTATTCAATTGTTCAATTGGTTTTCAAAAATGATCCAAATCAAGTTGCAGTTAAAATCATTGGTCATTATGTTACTACTGGTTTCAACTCAAACTTTTTTGTTGAAAAACCATCAATTCTTTACTTCTTTGCTCCATCAAAAGGTTTATTCGATTCATTAATCTCCCCATTGAAAACTTTAGTGTTCTTTGGTACTGTCTTGGTTACATCAGCTTGGTTTGCAAATATTTGGTGTTCTATTTCTGGTTCAGCCCCAAGAGATTTAGCAAATCAATTTAAAGAACAAGGTATTTCAATTGCTGGTCGTAGAGATGTTTCAATCTCAAAAGAGTTACAAAGAGTTATCCCTGTTGCTGCCGTTTCAGGTGCTGCTGTTTTAGCTTCACTATCTCAAGTTGGTGAAATTTTTGGTACTGATGGTAAAAATGCTGCTATTATTGTCGCAATTGGTGCAGCTTTCGGTTTCTTGGAACTTATTGCAACTGATTTCCAACAAAGTGGTGGTTCCCAAAATTTTGGCTCAATTTTTGGCCAATAAGATCAATTTTAGAGCTTGATCAGTAATTTCAAAATTGAAGAATAGTAATAGAAAATTAAAAAAAAAAGAACAAAACACGCCAACACACATTCAAATAACAATGATAAATTGAAAAACAATTTTGAATTCATGTACTAATGAAAAAAAAAATTAAAGAAAACTCAGAACCTTTTTCTAATGAAAAATCATAGTTTTGAGTATCATAGGATTCAAGTTTTTTTTGTATTAATGTTTCCATTCATTTCAATGTTTGAGTTGTAGCACATTTAACATAACCTGCATCAAAGTAAATAATAATAACTTTACATTGCCAATTGGTGCTCTTCACTAAACCTTGAATGGCTCAGTAGTTTGACAATTATGAAATTGGAAATTGGCGTACGTCTTTGTTTCAGTTGTTCCAGAATCAAGCTTTCGCTTATTGTTGAAAAAATCGCGAATGCCAATCAGAGAAGAAAAGACCATTCAAAGGCTAAAACTGTTCCTTAAAAACCCACCGACCAACAAAAGACTCCCAACCTAGTTGATCAAAAGATGAGAGATATCTTAGCAATTACCGTATTGATGTTGAAAGGTTAACTTTACTGGCTATTTGGTACACGTTTTGTTTTGGTGAAGATGTCCAGTACTCAACGATCCGCCGCTGATTATTGATGCTTGTAAGGTTCAATTATCATATAAAGGTAATGAATCCTCTAGAAGTGAGCTTCAGTATTTAGTTATTAGAAGTATAGGACGCGTGTTACCAATGTTGAACTTACTCAAACTCTCGCTTATTGCTGGTTCGGCTGCTGCTTACACCATTGAACATGGTAAACACCATTGGAAAAACTCAACTGTTTCATCAGCTTCATCATTGTTTTCATCTTCAAGCTTAGAATCATCTTCTGAAAGTGACTCTACAATCACTTCAACAATTTATGAACCTTCAACTTTTTACCCTTCAACTTGGTCATCAAGTTCAAGTTCAAGTTTTGAAAGTGACTCAACCATCACTTCAACTCTTTTCAGTACCAGCACTCTGGAAACTGATTCTTCTGTTGAAACTACATCAATTTCAAGATCAGTTGTTGAACCATCTTCTACTGTCAATGTTACTTCAACAGAACCAACTTCTGAGATTGACAGCACAATCACAACTGTCATTCAATCCACTTCAACCATTTACTCAACTTCAGTTGTTAATGGTACTACCGTGACTGCTACTGAACCGTGCTCAACTGTTGTCTCTGAGGTCACTAGCACTATTACCCATCACCCAAAAAGCCATGGAACCACTGTTACTGAAAAGCCAACTACTGAGGTGAAGACTAGTGAAGTTGAGAGTACTATTACTACTGTTGTTTTATCAACATCAACATTTTACCCAACCACTGTTGTCAGCGGAACTACTGTTACTATTACAGAATCATGTTCCACTGTTGTTTCTGAAGTTACAACCACATTGGCTCCACACAAAACCACAGTCACTGAAGTTCATACTCCATCAAAGCCTGTTGAATCCACTACAGAAACTCATCACCCAGAAACCCAAGAAACTACCGAAGCTCACACCCCTGAACATAAAGGTACTACTGAAGTTCACCCAACTGAAACTGAAGTTCATCACAGTACTGAAGAGCATACTGAAACTGCTAAAACTGAAAAGACTTTCAGTACTATCCAAGTTACATCCCAACCAGCTTTTCCAACTGTTCATGTTTCTTCTACTTTTAAAGGTTTCCATAATTCCACAATGATGCCAACTGGATTTCAAAACCAAACATCAACTACTGGATTTCACAATGCAACTGTCCCACATCCTGGTCCAACTGGTACCACAATTACAAAACCTCACACTTCAACACATTACATTACTGAATGTGAAACCAAGGGACATACTACCGTTGAAACCTTGAGCACCATGGAAAGTGGATCAGAAGTGTCTACTGTTGTTACCCACACTTTCAGCTCAGTTGAAAGCACTGTTTACCCAAGTGTCGTGACTACTGCTCAAACAATTGTCTGCACTGAGACCGTTTGTACTGAGGTTCCAAAAACAACTGCAACTCATGTTGAGACAACTCCAGTTGAATCTGCTCCTCATACCGCACCTGGAACAACTTATGAAACTACACCAATTGAAGGTCATACAACAGCAGCTCATGAAACTACACCAGTTGAAACCCATGAATCTCATGAAACCACACCAGTTGAAACCGGTCATGAATCAGTTACAGAAGGTTCTACTGTTGCTCATACTACTGGTGCTACTGAAACTGGACCACATTTTGAAACTACTGGTACTCATCCAGCCTCAACAGAAACTGGTGAGACTTCTCACGTTGAATCTGTACCAGCTACACATGAAACCCAACATGAAACCCATGCTCCATCTACTGAGGAAGAAAACTCCACTGCTTTTACCCAAGAATTTATTACTTCTACATTAGCTTCCCAAGGTCATGCTGGTTCATTGACTGCTTCTCAGCCAGGCGTTGCTACTGAAACACCAGGCGTTGGAGAGCATAATGGTACTGCTGCCCCATCTACTCTTCAACCATTTGAAGGCAATGCTGCTGCTGCTACATTACCAACAGCCTTGAGTATCTTTGCTGCTTTAACCTTTTTCTTCTAAATCATTTTCTTATGATTTTTTTTTCCATGTGTGTTGAAATTTCTTGACATGCTTAACTGTTTCAATTTCTTTATATTAATTCTACAAAAAAATATCAGATAAGAAAGTTTCTTCTTTGGCTCCTGATGATTTACAATATCTTTTTAATAAACTTCAATAATTATTCAACTATGTATAAGTGTCAATGTGTCAAATTTTTGTATCCAAGAGTTATTTGTAGTTTTTGATTTCCAGTTGTCCAAAAGTATATCTCCATCGAGTCCCTGGGGGCCATAAACAACATTTGCTGTTATATAATCCGGGTTCAAGTTACCGTACAATGATATTTCTGTGAGCTTCAACTTGATAAAAACCTTATATCCTTCAACGTTATTTGTTTCTTTCACCACAATATCTAATGTGTCACCCATAATTAACTTGACCGGCGATACTAAACCTATGAAGTAGAGTTGATCATCCAACCAGTTTAATGATTGTATTATTTTACCAATTTTGGTTAGCTGTTGTCCTATACTTAGTGATTGAGGACTGGACAAGTAACGAGTCAAATAAAACTGAGTTAAAGTTGGCAATTCTTTGGATAATATGTGATCTAAAGGTTTCGCTTCTGAATCCGATAAATCCACCTTCAGCTCAACTAAGCCATCACAGAGTCCGACAGTGACAATAGTTCCCGCTAGTTGGTGAAATTTCAAGCCTGATATTGATTGAATTGTTAAAAATGACTTTTTCAGGTGTTCAAGTCTTGACAATGGATCTCTTCCATTAGTTTCGATGAACTCTAACTTTTGGTTTACTTCTTTCTCTAAATCTTTTGAATCTTTAAGTTTATCTGAACTTTCTTGTACTTGTATCTCCAAATCATCAAATACTTTCTGCTGTGACAATGATGTATCTAAAAATTCCAGAAGTTCGTGTCTTAACGAAGTGACATCCTCACTAGATGAAGCCTCAGCTACCTCATTTTGTTTCAAATAACCTTGAAGTTGGTTATCAATCGAAAAAAATTCCTCATCGATTGTTTTCTCCAAGTTTGTCACTTCTTCTAAGACCGAGCTCAAATTAGTTGATTCCTCCTTTAGTGTTCTTAAATTGGTGTCTAAACGACTAACAAGCTCTTCTAAAAGTTGGTTTCTCCAAGTAAGCCATGAAGTTTCTGCCTGTTTATCTGATAAAGTTTTCATAAACAATAAGTGATCACTCATTTTCTTCTGTTGTTGTATATTCGTAGATTGATAATATTCACGAACCAAAGGTGGATTCTCCTCAGAAAACTCTTCATTCAAGTTATCGAATAATCTTTTTAATTCAGTCATGTTCTTTTGAAGTTCAGTGCAGCTAAACATATAAAGCTCAAGCCATGGTATGAGTGACATCTTTCCTTTTAAGTAATCAAATGTATGGATACCTGTGATGTCAAATTGTTCACTAAAAGACACCGTCAAATCGTCATTGATGTTAAGGTTGTCAAAAAATTCAATTGATAAGTCACTCAAAAACTGTTTCAAAGAGACCGGAATATACTCTTCGGTGTTTGTGACATTTTCATCATGGGAAGGTGCCAATGGTGCTTTCTCAATAGATTCCAGCGCAAAGTTAATCAGGTCCGTTCCGATAACAGACTTCCTGCTTGAGCCTTTTGATGATCTTAGTGGTGTGAATGAGCTTTTAGGTTCTTCTTGGGAACTATGATGAGCACTAACAAGTGGGAAGAATAAATCTGATTTTTTCTCTTGAGAGCTAACCTGTTGCTTATTGAGACTTTTGCGTTTCTTCTTTGGGGTCAATGAGTTGATGCGTTCCCTTAAGTTGAATGAAATTGTATCATCTTGCTTATTCTTGCCTTTAGAGGACATTGGAGAGCCAGTTTCCGAAGTATGGGATCGTGATGGCTTGAGTGGTGTTGTATGTTTAGCTTTCTTCAGATCATCTGTAGTTGATGCTTTGTGGACTTCTGGTGGAGTATTATTGATAGGCATCAATTTTGTCACATCCATTGAAACCTCTGTATCATCATTGAGAGCTGTATCTTCATCGGTTGAAGCTAGAGGTTGAGTCTTGTTGGATGAGGCACCATCAGCACCACGGTTGATTTGAGTATTGTGCATTGTTATCTTATCAGTGCTACCTTCAGCAATACTTGTGAGATCCATAGTTGTTTCCTCCATGGTTACATCATATTCTTTGGAATCATGTGCTTCAACAGCTTCTTTCTCTTTGTTGGAAATAATTACCTTACTGAATGGTTGAGTTAATTCCATTTCTTGTTCATGATCATCTTCACTGGCAGCTTCACTACCAAAAATACTCGTAATTGATCCAAACGGCCTTGATGCTGTTTCAGGTGTGTCTTTTAAGTGTTGATTTGATAGGCCTAATGGGTTACTTGACTCTTGAAGCATCATTTGCTGAATATTTCCCAGTGGCTTGGTCAAATCCATAGTATTTTCACCATCACTCTCTTCAAAGTTTTCTGTCAAGCTCATATTGTCAGAGTCACCGTCATTATGTATTTCGAATCTTGGACCCGTAGTGATTTTGTTTGGAGATGAATAAACATGACTATCATCTTCCATTTCAACATCACTGCTATCATACATTAGACCATTATCTTCCTCTTCTTCAACTTCTTGATGTTTACGCTTCTCACCTATAATGGGATGGGAACCATGTACGGGACTTTGGCTTCGACTGGATGATGGTGCAAAAGCAATAGTTTCTCTTCTTTTTGGTTGACGTTGTTCAGTTGAACTGTGTGGAACGAGTTCAATCTTATGCAAAGTAACTTCAGGGGCAAATGAAACTCTTCTTCTGTAACTAGATTTCCCTTGATTTATATTCAGTTGATTTTGGGAGTCCCTTAATGGTAATTGCATGACTGCTATGGTGTTGTTATCATCATGTCTGTTTAAGTTCTTGAGGATTCCTCTACCTAATGAATCTCTTCTGTTAGCCTTGGACTTTTGACTACCTGATTCATTGTTCTCTTTGTCATTGGATGTATCAGGATCCATTTTGTTTTGTCAGGCGACTTGTGTTTGGTTGTTGGAATGGTCTTTTGATAGTTGTGTAACCAGGTTATATCACTTTTTTGTAAACAAAACAAAACAAAACACACTTCATTTATTGGAATGTTGCCATGGCAACACAAACATTTCCATAACAAAACAAAACATTGATGTTGCGCGGGCCAATATTGCCAGAGCATTTCAGGGTAAACACAGGGAATTTCAATTAGTAGTAGTAGCAGAACATGGTACTCTGGAGTCTGGTCGCCCATTCAAAGACCTTGGGACGTTTCAGATCTGGTATAGGTAAAAAATCAGTAACAGGACGTGGCCAATATTCGAGTTTTTGTTTGTGGACCTCTTTCTGATTTTTTTTGGTGGCCGATGAGATGGTCAGGGTGCTTAACCACAAGATGATAATAATTTTTTTTTTCACTACACTGCACTTGCATAACTGTTGTCATAGAACTAGTTTGTGAATACCGCTATAATTTTCACTACCTGCTAGGACTAAAGCAAAATGAGTCTCTCACTTCTGGAGCCAGTGGAACATCATGGTCCATCCATTGCAGTCAAGTTTTATGATGATGATCTGTTACTTGTGGGACATGGCCCAATGTTGAAAATTTACAACTATAAAACTTCTGAAGTATTGAGTTCAGTTCGCATATTGAAGAAAAATAAGATCCATGGTATAGCATTTGATAGAGATACATTTATATTTTATGGTGGGCGCTCATTCAATATTCTGTCCCTCTCACAGCTTATGGAGTCGAAAGATGTTACAACCAATGAACAAATGATAAATGACTGGATTATCACTGCTGAATTCAGTTATAACGGGCTTGAAGCTTTCATATTGACCGCTCACAATGTTATTTTAAGTGTTGACTCATATTCCCAAACTTTACAATGGGAAAAATCGGTTTACGGAGAGAAATCCATTCTATATTCAGGTTCCATCAGAGTGGCATCCAAACATGATGTATATATCAACGCAGGAACTGTTATGGGTGGTGTTATTATCTGGGACCTATACAAGGAAGAAGTGGTTCATAATTTGATTGGTCACGAAGGTTCAATTTTCAATGTCCAAATGAGCTCTGATACCAAATATATAGTCAGTTGTTCTGATGATAGATCAATCAAACTTTGGGATTTCAAGTCTGGTAAATTATTATCTACAGCTTGGGGTCATACTGCCAGAATCTGGAATTTGAAATTTTATGCAAATGAAAAAGCTGTCATTAGTGTTTCGGAAGATCTGACCTCAAGAACCTGGACCATCACAGATGAAGAACAACTTGTGCCTAATGAAACATACCAGCTACATCTTGGAAGACATATATGGGGATTGGATGTCAATAAAGAAGGATCCTATGCTGCTACTGGTGGTAATGATGGCCGTGTTAGATTAGTTTCAATAGTCCCTGGCCAAACAGAAGCTGCAACAAAAGACTTTACTTTATCTGATATTACAGCCTCAACTCCTGCCTACACCCCTAAGAATAACGAGATTGTCAAAGGATTTTGGAGACTTGACTTTGGTTTAATAGTGATCACATCAGAAGGTGGTGTATTCTCATATGTCAATGATGTTTGGAGCCTGATAATGACAGAGCCAGATCTAAGAAACTTTTCATTAACCAATGGTTTGACGCATGCAAACATCATAATATTTACCAATAGCAAAGGTGACTCACTGTTTTTGAAATTTGACTCCAATGGTACAATAATCACAAAACAGTGGATCCACACTGATGTCACCAAAGTGGTGAACGCGTTGAGTACATCTTTTGAAGATAAATTTTATTTGATGATTGAATCACCAAACACAAAGGAAAAATTATTTGTCTATGAATTTGATGGCCAGTTGTCTATAACAAAAACTGTGTTCTTGGAAAAAGGCCCTACATTTGTTAGTACTTGTTTTGAAGTTAATGGTGACTTAATATTTGTTGGTTTCAGATTAAGTTCAATTGGTATTTACAAATTATCAACATCCCAAGAAGTTCAATTCATCAAGAAATTGTCTATAAGTGATACAGTTACCTCTATTAAAAGTGTTCATTCCGATGACAAACAAGCACTACTTGTTATTGGTAATCGTGATGGGTACTATGTTTACATTAAGTTCAACAAAGTGACTGGTGATTATGAATTTCTTCATTCTAATAACACAAGAAAAGGGTTTTTAGAGGGTGCCTTTGAAATTGATAATGAACTAATAATCTATGGGTTCAAATCGAGCTTCTTCTATATTTATAATGAATCAAGAGAATATGAAATTGCTTACGAGAATTGTGGTGGTGCACATAGACAATGGAAATTATTTCATTTACAAGGGTCTTATGAATTCGTTTATACAAGAAGTGGTACCTTGACCATTAGAGAAGTTCCAAAACCAGCTGTTGATTATTTCTTGAGTGAAGGTACACATGGAAGAGAAATCAGGGATATTTCAATCAGAGACAAGCCTTTAAAAGATGGGAAAATTCTCTATGTTACAGGTGCCGAAGATACAACCTTGAAGCTGTCGTCGATAGATAATGACAAAGGAAGTATTAGAAATTACTGGACATTAAGAAAGCATACATCAGGTCTACAAAAAGTCAAATTTCTTTCAGATGACCTATTAGCATCATCATCAGCTAGAGAAGAGTTTTTCATTTGGAAGCTTGATGAGAGTTTTTCTAATCCTTTATTAATTCCAACTGCATCACTTCAACCATCTGCTGACAATCCAGATTTAAGAATTATGGACTTTGATCATCTATTTGTTTATGATTCAGACGATAACATGAAAGGGTTGTTGCTGGTTAATGTTTATTCAGATTCAACTATCAAAGCTTGGTTTTTCGAACCAACCACTTCATCTTTCACTCCGGTTTTCGAAGGGCATTACAAAACATGTTGTTTACTGGATGTTAAATTGTCTATTGTGAATGATCAAGTTTTCTTATTAACTGGTGCAACTGATGGTCATTTGACTTTGTGGAATATCACAGAGAGTATTGGTTTTGAACTTGTTGAAGGCAAACTAAGATTCAAAGGAGAAATATCAAAAAGAAGCTTGCCATCTCCTGTATCTACAATATCCGTCCATCAAAATAGCATCAAAAGCTTCAGTGTTAAACAGGATAATGATGATTTGATTGTTGCTACTGGTGGGGATGATAATGGGCTGGCCATCACCACATTCAAATTTAACGGTGAAATAGTTGAAGCTGAAGTCAATTCGTTGGTTGAAGATGCAGCTTCATCCACCATTACTTCACTTGATATGGTTTCAAATGATCGCTTGATAGTTGTTTCGGTAGATCAGATCGTTAGACTTTGGAGCTTCAAAGATAAAAAACTCAAACTGCTTGATAAATTGTACACCACTGTTGCAGATACAGGATCATTGGGCACTTATCAACAAGGGGACAGACATGTTTCATTGATAGGAGGTGTTGGCCTGTCAGTGTGGGATATTAAAAACTAAATACATATAGACCTGTAATTCATGCTTACATTATAGAACAACAAGCTCAAACTTAAACCGTAATATTTTCATAATATGTAACTAAGCCAAACCTTAACAAAAATACCACTGATGCTTATATATGTACAGGAATCAAAAGAAGTAAAATTTAACCAACTAGAAACGGACTAACCTTGACGTTGTTTGTGTTTTTTGTTGGCTTTGCAGTAGACATAAGTACGTCCCTTTCTTCTCACAATCTTTAGACGGTTAGTAGATGGCCAACAGAGATAGCTTTTATCCAAGTGAAATACTCACATAACATTCATTACAAAATTTTTTGACTGATGTTCTGACTTTGAATCCTCTAGTTAAAGCTGGCTGTATAAATCCAAGAGGGGTTGTTCTAAGGGCATTTAAAGGACGAGCAGTAGCAGCTGTTGTGAAGAGTGAGCGAAACAGGGAATTCATTTTGATAGAAGACTGCCAACTTTCGATAAATTGACCTTCTTCATAAGTACTGTTGATAAATCTATGTTTTTTTTTCAATTGTGTTGAAAAACTTTTGATCCGAGCACTTTTGAAGTAAATTAACAAAATCTCAAGTTGTAGTGATAAAATGTAAAAAATTGATGAAAAAAATATCCCTGATGAATGTCAAAAGCTACTGATTAGCTTGACTCGACTTTTAGGATCAAAATGATTTTTTGGTCCTAAAAAGCTAAGTCTTTGCTCGAATATACCACCCAGAATCTCGAATGGGCCTGCCCGTACCGCTTGTTTCCCTCAAAATGTCAATCGAAAGTTGAAACCAACAACAAATGGCGTAGAAGGTTGAATTACAGAAAACATACATCTCTGACAATTCTTGATTTGTTATACGCTGGTATTGTGCTTTAGCTTCCTCAATTGCTTACTTCAATCAAAAAGAGATTAGTGACTTTTACCATAAAAATGGAGGGCTGGAATGAGGTATGTAATAAGTCTGTGATAAGATCATAACAGAGTACTAACATAGACCAACAGATAACCAGGTCCCCCGTTATAAGGCCACCAAAAAGCCCCAGTACAAAACCTGCAACAGTGTCTTGTACCGTATTTGACGAACAAAGCGATATTGTTTGGGTTGGTGACTCTTCGGTACGTTGAAAACAGAGAATTTGTTGTTTACATTCATGTACTAACTCATTGGATCAGGGGTTCATAGCATCATACACCGGTGATGTCCTCTCACCATATACACGATTCGCTGCTCATAGGAAACCTGTCAAACAGTTATTGTCCCATGTGAAAGGTATCCTGTCAATCGACGAAGATTCCATTAGGTTCACTAATAGAAGAGGGCTGATGATCTTTCAATTATCAAGCAAGGACCACCCAAGTCTTGCAAGAATAGGCACTATGGAATTCATTTCACCAAATGAACTAATGGTCACTGCAGAATCTTCATTGCTTAGACTTGATATTAACAAATCAAAAATCACCCAGGTCATACCGTATAAACATGAGATTGTTTTAATCGCATCAAGTAAGCGTTATATCGCCCTTGGGAGAACAAACGGTATGGTGGATATATTCGATCCAAAATCAAATGGTATTGTGAAAACATTCATTTCAAATTCAGGCTCTTTGTCTGATATTGATTTACAAGAGCATACTTTGGTAACGTGTGGATTCTCTCAGCGTCATGGCTCTTCTGTTCTGGATCCATTGGTTAATGTTTATGATCTTCGAGTTTTGAAACCGCTTTCACCTATTGCTTTCCCAGCCGGTGCTTCTTTTGTGAGACTTCATCCTAAGCTAGCTAGCGTTGCATTCATCGCTTCCAAAACCGGGCAGTTACAAGTGGTGGATATGTTCAACCCTACAGATGTTTCACTTTATCAGATTGATGCTGGACCTATGATTTCCAAGTTTGAACTTTCATCTACAGGTGACTTTTTAGCAATTGTGGACGCATACTCATTACTTCATTTGTGGTCACATAACCCTGAACATTCATCAATGTCATCAAAAGCGCCACTAGAATATGCAACAATGCCAGAACCAACCCCTTCAAAAGTTACAATCGATGAAGATTTCCCTTTGAATACAATCGGGTTGCCATATTACAAAGAAACCCTTTTGTCTGCTTGGCCAACTCAAACAATATTTAGAAGTGCAGGTACGATACCCAAGCCTATTGATTCATCTATCCTCCAAAGTGCACAAATTATAGATGGCATAGCTGTTGCTCCATATGATAGTGAGAAGTATGGCCCAAGAAATTTGGCAAAGAAATATGTTCCAATTATCACAAATTCAGAAGCTGGGAAATTCAAGAGTTCCAAAATTTCTAACTCTCCATCAAAAAAGAACAAAACACAAGAAAACTTATTTGAATTTAAAGAATCGGAAGAATCAAACAGTCCACCCCCAGCTTTCAGAAAACTTGAGATTCTTTATTCTAAATTTGGTGTTGATGATTTTGATTTTGACTCATACAATCAAACCCATTTCACAGGACTTGAAACTCATGTTGACAATTCCTACACAAACTCTTTGCTTCAGCTTTACAGATTTGTACCAGAAATGTTCAACTTTCTACTAGGTAATTTGGCCATTGAAAACCTGGATTCAAATTCAATTATAAGAGAGCTGGGATACTTATATGATATGATGGTGAAATCCTTTGGTCATCACCTAAGACCTACAAACTTTCAACAAACATTTTCGTCTTTACAGGATGCTAACAACTTGGGGTTAATTGAGAAGGAAAATGGAACTATAAGCAGCACAGCGAGGGATATTGGAACAAGAATAAAGCTCTTCAATAAATTTTTGCTTGATAAAATAACAAAAGATGAACTTAAAGAGGTTGCTGAAGTCTCCAGAAGTTTACAGTCATACTCAATCTTCGGTATTGAAGTTGAGAGCACGATACGCTCTTTATATACCGGAGCGATGTCAACAGATACAAGTGTTATTAATACCTTGGATGTGTTTTCACCTTTAGCCAACAGCTTCAGACCATCAATCAAAAATGGATCACAACCTTCAATCTTGTCATATATTGAATCATCGCTGAACACTGTGGAACAAAGAAGTATGCTCAATGAAATGACTGGTCATTATGAAGCAGTTGAAGTCTCTCATACTGTCAAAAGACTTCCACCTGTTCTATCGATAAACTTGCATCTGAAAAATGATGAATTGAAAGGTATAAGAAACAATAGTGACTGGCTAAAACCAACATTTTATACAGCTCCATCAAAAGGAAGATTCACGGTGGTTGAAAATATTACAAACCATGTAATGGCCAATGCGTTTGAAGAGTATTCATTGGTTGGGTTTGTTTGTGAAGTAACGGGTGAACTAGATAAGGACAAACATTTGGTGACATTTGTTCAAACGTATAATGATTTCTTACAAAAGAACGAGTGGTATTTATTCAATGATTTCCTTGTGACGGCCATCCCTCATTCTGAAGTTTTCAATCTTTCTTACTGGTGGAAAACTCCTGTTACTTTGGTTTATAGAAACACCAGAAATCTCCCTCGTTTTGACTATGCTGCTTGGAATAGAGGACTAAATGATGAAATTCTATATAGAGATCATTTTGCTTATGGCACAAGAGAAGGTAAGAAAATTGAATATGAGTTGTTGACTAGAGAGGAAGCTCCAAAACCAGGTACATTAATTGCAATAGATGCAGAGTTTGTGACATTAGAAGAAGAACAATTTGAGATCAAGAGTAATGGTCTTCGGTCAATGTTGAAACCAAGAAAACAGACATTAGCAAGAGTTTCTGTGTTGAGAGGTGACGATGGACCAAAGATGGGTGTTCCATTCATTGACGATTATGTTATTGTGGAAGAAGGCATTCACGATTATTTGACTTCATTCAGTGGTATCGAGCCTGGTGACTTAGACCCTAAAACAAGTGATAAGGCTCTAGTATCAAGGGAAACTGTTTATAGAAAGTTGTGGTTACTATTGAATCTAGGATGTGTGTTTGTTGGTCATGGTTTGACTAATGATTTTAGAACAATTAACCTTAGTGTTCCACAAAGACAGGTACGTGATACAGCTGTTTTCTTCTACAAAGGCCAAAGAATTTTATCGTTGAGATTCTTAGCTTATGTGCTTTTGGAAAAGAGGGTTCAAACAGGTAACCACGATTCTATTGAAGATGCACATACTGCTTTGCTATTATACAAAGAGTATTTGACAATCAAAGAATCTGGAGATTTGGATTATGTTTTGGATGAAATTTACAAAGAAGGACAACTTTTGAAATTCAAGCCACCAGAAGATGATTAATACATATTGGTATAATAGTTCAAGTCTATGAATTATACATAAAATTAAAAAAAAGATAAATATTAGTTTTGTTCGTAAAAATGCAAAACCATGACGACGTGTAAATGTATCATATTTATGAAAAGCAATGTTTAGCTTAGTTTTTGAACGTGTTCTTCTGGCAATCTAATAGCAGCTAAGTCAATTCTTTTGTTCTCTGGTGAGTTGTTAGCTCTATCGACAGCTCTGGTTGAAGGAGCAGCTGGTGATCTCAAAGAATTCCCCATTCCAGAAAACGATGAACTGGTTGTTTGCAGCAATGGTGGTCTTTGTGATTGTGGCACTTGTTGATACTTAAAGCCTATATTTGGTTGATTTGGACGACGATTGCCCGGAGATTCACCTTCAATCCAAAGTTTGAACAGCTTAGCTTGGAAATCGTTGCTTGGAACATGTTTGATATGTTTTGTGTTTGCCAAATTCATTTGACCTGTAGATTGAGGCTTCAGTGGTTTTACCTGAGAGCTGACTCGTTTGACCGATTCAACACATGGGTTTGAAAACCTTCTAACATTAACATACTCTCTCGATACTCTTTCAAAATCACGTCTTAATTGAGGATTGTTTGAATTATTTCCACTAGCAGAAGGCAAATCCAAAAGACTGTTTTCTCTCTGTAACCAAAGTTTTTGCTGTGTTCTAGTCTCAATATTTGAATTATTAGTCCTGAGAAATTGATCGAAATTATTTGGAGTACCAGCCGCAGAATCAAGACGACCCGGATTGCTACCTGATTCTTTGGCTCTGAAAGACATTGCAGAAGACGATTCATTTGATGAATTGTGAGTATTTGGAAGATTGTGAATTGTGAACTGTCGTAGAGAGTTCGATGAGCTTGATGTTGACTTCATATTCCCAAAATTTCCACTTATATGGTCATTTGAATGGATATACTGAAGTGTATCTTTATTATTCCTCTGTCCTATTTGATCATGGACTAATGAATTCATGAACGGCTGATCCCCAAATGCTCTTACAGCTCCTGTTGACTGTGATAAAATCATATTTTGGTAATACTGGGAGAGGCTTTCCTTGTATTGGTTAACATCTTGTGGTTGGTTTGGCTGGGCCGATGCCTTTGACTCTTGACTAGAAGATCCTGCCTTCTCCGACAGGTCATTCAAGTTTAGCTTTGAAGCCTCTGTTTCTATCCTGGTAGGATCCAACTTCAATGAATTTTCAACACTTTCTTGCAGTTTATCAACTTGAACGGGTTCTTCTGCTGGTTCAGAGGAAAATGAAGAGTTTTTAGGAACACTATTGTGGCTAAACTGTGGGGGAGCTTTGTAACTTAATTGAACTTGAGATGGAGCTTCAGGTATGTTTTCTGCTGGTTCATCATCACTAAATTCATCAACTTCCTCCTCTGACTCACTATCATTTTTCTTGTTTGTGCCATCATTCTCATCATCAGAAGAATCTTGCTCTTTATGTAATTCCAAAACAGCTTTCCCTGTACCTCTATGAACAGGTTGATGAGATCTGGTCCTTGTCAGCGGTTGTAGTGATGATAACTTAGTGAAACTCCTATTCTTCCTTCCTAGTGTTCCATCAGTACTCTTAGATCTGTTCAAAGTTGGACGTTGATGAATTTCTTCAATACTAGTTATTCTTCCCAACTTATTCAAATTTCTTCCATAAGAGGCTGATCTGGAATGTGAACGAGCCGAAAATTGTTTCGTCTTTCTTTCTTGTTGTTGCTTCCCGCTAGGCATCTTCCTTTGTTTCTGTTTCTTTTGATTGAGACTTAAACGGGCTCCACAATTATTAATCTGTTTAGCTTCTCTCAGCAGCTTTTCAAACCTTCTTTGACCTAAGTTTTCCCCTTTCTGATACTTGATGAAGCTTCTGGCAATTCTCTCACGGGATAAAGTGCGTTTTCAAGCTATATCTTTGTTGTGTTCAATAAAAAAGACTGTTTTATTCAAATACACTAGAGCGTTGTTTTTGAGCTAGAACTTTTTGCTCAATTTTAACTAGGAGGTTATTGACACGCTCAGATCTATACGCAAAATGGCAGATATCTTTTAAGGAAAATCGCGAATAGAAAAGTGCAATGTCAAACATTTCAGAGAAGGCAAAGCACATTTTAAAATCGTTCAATTATCAGCGCCAGAACAAGCAATTGGTTTAGCATGAATTTATTCGAAGTCTCTAATTTCTATCTGGGAAGGATAGTAGGCGGTGATCAACAGACTGCTCCTAAGAACGAAAACAGCGTGTTGCCAGGTTCCAGAATAAAGGTGCTTCTCCTTGATGAATACACCACACCAATCATATCATTGAATTCAACACAATCAGAGCTACTACAACATGAAATCTATTTGATCAATAGAATTGATAATTTTAACAGGGACAAAATGAGACATCTCAAATGTATCTGCTTTTTGAAACCAACTGAAGAGTCAATCAACTATTTATTGGATGAACTCCGTAATCCAAAATACTCAAGTTATGAATTATATTTCAATAATTTTGTCACAAAGACTCAATTGGAAAGACTTGCTGAAAGTGATGATTTAGAGGTTGTTACAAAAGTTGAAGAAAACTTTCAAGATTATCTAACCATCAATAACGATTTGTTTTCTCTTGAGTTAAAATCACCAAGTCATAGAATTTATGGAGATTCACTCAATTCATGGCATGGTGCTGCTTTCAATAGAACTGTCGAAGGATTAACATCATTGTTATTGTCATTGAAAGTTAGACCTGTGATTAGATATGAAGCTAATAGTAAAATGGCTGCCAAACTATCAAAAGAGTTGATGTATGGAATAGAGAAAACCAATGCTTCTTTGTTTGATTTCAAAATGAAGGATTCACCACCGTTGCTATTGATTTTGGACAGAAAGAATGACCCAATAACACCATTATTAGTGCCATGGACCTTCCAATCTATGGTGCATGAATTGATAGGAATTGAAAATAACACTGTGGATTTGTCAAATACACCAGGTATTACAGATGAATTGAAGAAGATTGTTCTTAGCGCAAAGCAAGATCCGTTTTATGAGGAGTCTATGTTTTTGAACTTTGGTGATTTAAGTGATAAAATTAAAGATTATGTTTTCCAATATAGAAATAAGACGAAGACAAATCGAACTTTGGACACAATTGAAGATATGAAAAGGTTTATTGAAGAATTTCCAGAATTCAAAAAACTATCAGGAAATGTTAGCAAACACATGACTCTAGCTTCTGAGTTGGATAGAAGAATCAATAAACTAAGATTATGGGAAGTTAGTGAACTAGAACAAAATATATCATCACATGATCAACATAATTTAGATCTTTCAGAGATTGAAAAATTGTTATTGAATAAACCAGAAGCAACGGGCAAACCACCATCTCCACCAATTTCAGAAGATTCAAAAGTTAGATTAGTGGCATTATATGCTTTAAGATATGAAACAAATTCAAATAATCAAACTAATAGATTGAAGGAAATTTTGAAGCAACAAGGAGTTCCATTATATAAGATCAATGTTATTGATTATCTGTTAAGACTATGTGGTGTTAGTCAAAGATTGGATGATGAACAAACTATTTTTGACAAGGCTACATCAAATTTAATTACAGGTTTTAAAACAAATCATCAAACAAATAATATTTATATGCAACATATTCCAAGATTGGAAACAATTTTGAGTAAAGCAGCTCGTGGGAAGCTATCTGAAAAGAATTATCCAATATTATCACCATATCAAGGGGTGTATGCTAACTTGGCGACTGAGAAAGCTCAAGATATTATCGTTTTTATAGTTGGTGGTGCAACATACGAAGAAGCTAGAATTGTTGCAGATTTGAATCAAATCAATAAGAATGTTAGAATAATATTAGGGGGTACAGCTATACATAACACTGAAACATTTATTAATGAAATTGAGGACGCTGGTTCAAGATGGCCAAAAACTACACCTGGTGAACGTTTACATTCAAGGGTCAATTAATCATTTTGTATCTCTTCATCATACATGTCTTTTTTTATGACATCACACACTTGTAATGAATTTATCATTTCTCACCTAATTTCCCGTATTTTTCTTCCCATATCAATAACTTTCTTGTCAAACCATCCATTAATTCTAAACTTCCATTATAATTTTCAAATAATTTTTCAATTTTTTCCTTGTGAACATCATCTTCAACATATTTCGTCAGCTCTGATTTATCATCTTGTTCAGTTGCAATATCAACTTGAGTACGACCAATAAATTCTAAAATAGCTGCCACTCTTTTTCTCATCTCGTTCATTGTGGTACGTTGGTTTGGAAGTCTTGGTTTTGTTGGTTTATTGAAATCAATGGTGGAATCTTTATCCTTTTGAGGTGATTTATGGTTTGTTTTGGCCTTTTTTGGACGTTTTTTAGCTTTTGTTGATGTTGATTCTGTATTGGATTCTGACTCTCCGGATACTTTACCAGCTTTAGAAGTTGACGATGGTCTTGAACCATTGTTGTCTGTAGGCCCGTTTTGTTGAATATTTGCATTCCCTGCTGAATCTGGAGCTTCTTCCGATCTTTTCCTTTTAGATGAATTTTTCTTCTCATCTTCATGGTTTTCTTCAAATTCCTTCTTCACACCATCATCTTCCTCATCGTGTGGTTCTTTATCATTTTCATCATTTTCTTCATTTTCTTCTTCTTCGCCATCTACATCATCTTTTCTTGTTTGTCTTCTTCTAGATGACCTTGAACTTCTTGATTGACTCTTTTCATCCTCTTGTTCACTTGTTGTACTTGCATCCTTTTTACTCTCCTCCATCACTCTCTGTATTAGGGCTTCATATCTTGCATCTTCTCTTGAGCTATAAGCACCCCTATCTCTTCTTTTTCTTTGTGCAGCTTCATCAAGGTCCTCTTTCTTTATTTCCTTACTTTGATGATCTTTCCCGTTTGAACTAGTAGTACCAGCACTAGCAGCTCTTCTATTTTTCCGTCTATTTAAAGCAGAAGAAGTCTCTTTTGGTTGTACTGGCAAATACTTTGTCATTTTTCTATCTGGCCTTATAATGATTGTATGAAGTTCAGGTTTGCAAATTTCACACCAGTATTTCTCTGGAACTATATCAGAAATTGAAACACAGTAACCATGTTGCCAGACAGAACATTTTTCACATTGAATGAAGAGACCATTTTCATCAGGAGGATCGGCCTGGCCACATATACAACGAGTTTCTGCTTCTTCATCATCTTCTTCATCTAATTCCTCGTCATATTGTTCTTCCTCCTCCTCCTCCTCCTCTTGTTCTTGACGAGGATTAGTCTTATCTGCGCTTCTTGTGCTTCGTAATGAGGGCATTCTTATCTCTTTGAGTTTGTGTCCGTTGTAAGTCAAATTGGGCTCTGAAGATTTAAAGATCTAGGTGAAATAATAATAAAGTCTTGATCCCTTTGACTTTGGTGGCAATTATGGATAAAACTTGCTGTGTTGATGGGTATTTACATTTCACGTTGTTTTATGGAGTTCAAAAATTGTAGTTCTTGAAAAAGAGAAACTCGGTGAAATTACCATGTAGGGAAACATTCCCAATTTGGAATTATGTGTCCCCGTCCATATGTCTGCCATTCTAAAACGTGCCACCAGCCACGGGTTTCACTGCTCCAAAAACTGTTGGCTCTGGTGGTTTTGTGGGTGATGCGGTTGATGCTGGTGAAGTGATCAAGTGTGTGAGTATTGGCTAGTGGATCACAAGAAACATTTTTTAAAATCATAAGATTTGTAGAATTGAAATAAGTACAGGGTAGAATTGTTCAGATTAAATCCGCATTCGTGGTTCCTTCGGTGGATGCTGAGATGTTGTGATGTTTATACAATCGAAGTTTGGCCGGTGCTTGATCAGTTGATGGATTGACTGAGGATTGTACTACGATGGATCTAATGAACAACACCTTGGCTGAATCCCATCCTGGACTGATCCAGAACAACCTGTCTAGCTTCCTCCAACTCTGTAACCAGTGCTCTTATTCTTTCTCTTCTCGTTGATGGAGACCGGCATCTTCGTTATTGTGCTCATCACCACCATCAACGCTATCTCTTGTATCAAGATTACATAATTCCCACCACCATCAGACGTTGTACAGAGCCAACCTACACGCCTAACTAACGTCATACTACCAGTCTAATCCAGTCTCCAATTCCAGCCTACGCTCACCATGTGTCCTCTGCCCAACACCCCTGATGCTCATATTGGTCTCGTTTGGTGGTGTCAACATGTCTTTTTAGTGCTGAGATTGTAGTTGCGTGGTGGTCACCAGCAGAAAAAAAAATTTCAACAGCAAATTGGGAAAAACCACATCAACAGCTGTGTCAAAAAAATCATATATAAATCATCCATATCACTTGTAATCGTCAAATGTACTCAATCTTAAAACTTTGAAATTTTGTTGATTTTTTCTCATTATACATTAAATACAACTCAATCTTTATCACACAATGGCTTACGAAAACTCAAAAATCGGTTGGTTAGCTTCCTTAAACGTTAGTGAAACTCCTGAATCACAATTACGTCGTACCTCAATCATTGGTACTATTGGTCCAAAAACCAACACTCCAGAAATCTTGGTTAACTTAAGAAAAGCTGGTTTAAATGTTGTTCGTATGAATTTCTCTCATGGTTCTTATGAATACCATCAATCTGTCATTGACAATGCTAGAAAATCTGAAGAATTATACCCAGGTCGTCCATTAGCTATTGCTTTAGATACTAAAGGTCCAGAAATTAGAACTGGTACCACCAGAGGTGATACTGATTACCCAATTCAACCAAACCATGAAATGATCTTCACCACTGATGAAAAATACTTGAAAGAATCTGATGATAAAATCATGTACATTGACTATAAAAACATTACCAAAGTTATTGAAAAAGGTCGTGTTATCTATGTTGATGATGGTGTTTTATCATTTGAAGTTTTAGAAGTTATTGATGAACAAACCATTAAAGTTAAATCCGTCAATGCTGGTAAAATCTCTTCTCATAAAGGTGTTAACTTACCAAACACTGATGTTGATTTACCAGCCTTATCTGAAAAAGATAAAGCTGATTTAAGATTTGGTGTTAAAAACGGTGTCCATATGGTCTTTGCTTCATTCATCAGAACCGGTGATGATATCAAAGTTATCAGAGAAGTTTTAGGTGAAGATGGTAAAGATATTAAAATCATTGCTAAAATTGAAAACCAACAAGGTGTTAACAACTTTGATGATATCTTAAAGGAAACCGATGGTGTTATGGTTGCTAGAGGTGATTTAGGTATTGAAATCCCAGCTGCTCACGTTTTAGTTGTCCAAAAACAATTGATTGCCAAATGTAACTTGGCTGGTAAACCAGTTATCTGTGCTACTCAAATGTTGGAATCCATGACTTACAACCCAAGACCAACCAGAGCTGAAGTTTCTGATGTCGGTAATGCTATCTTAGATGGTGCTGACTGTGTTATGTTGTCTGGTGAAACCGCTAAAGGTAACTACCCAATTGAAGCCGTTACTATGATGCACCACACTGCTTTAATTGCTGAAAAAGCCATTGCTTATGCTCCATTATATGATGAATTAAGAAGATTAACCAAAAGACCAGCTGGTACTGTTGAAACTGTCGCTTTAGCTGCTGTTAACGCTGCTGCTGAAAACAATGCCAAAGCTATTGTTGTCTTGTCCACTTCAGCTACTACTGCTAGATTAGTTTCTAAATACAGACCAGACTTACCAATCATCATGGTCACCAGAAACCCAAGAGCTGCTAGATTCTGTCACTTATACCGTGGTGTTTACCCATTCGTCTATGACAAAGCTCCATTAGAAAACTGGCAAGAAGATGTTGAAAAACGTTTAAGTTCCGGTATTGAAGAAGCTACTGGTTTAGGTATCTTGAACAAAGGTGACAATGTTGTCATCATCCAAGGTTGGACTAAAGGTATTGGTCACTCAAACACTGTCCGTGTTTTAAGTGCTTAAGCTGCTAGTTGTTGTTCATGATCATCATGAGCATCTCACGAAATAAGGGGTTTGGATTTTTATGTTTTTCACGATTTTTTTTTACTTAAAGCTATAAGTATAAAAATATAATGTTATTTATCGTTTCAAAATGAAAGTTATTAATAGACTATAGAATTTACTATTGTACGTAGAGTTTATTAGTCTCACATCTTGTATTTATGATCTTTGCAGTACTTGTTCACATGAGTTTCAAGATCTTCTATAATGTCAACCCACTTCTCACAAATTTGAGCGTCAATGTCTAGCTTTATTAGTAAAGTCATGGCCTCAATCAAGTTCAAACAAAACACCAAATTTTGATTCAACAACGATTCAATATAAGTCTTGTATACTTCTAGATCTTTTGAATGTGGCCCTTTATGCTTTGTATGAAGAATCCACTTTTCAACTAATCCAATAACTTCTCTGGGCCGTTTTCTTTTCTGGAATACAAGTGGTGTAGATAGCTGCTCGAAATGTTCCAAAGACAATTCATCAATTTTGCGAGTATCCGGTTCTTGTTCATTAGCTAAAGCTTTCAAATTTTCTCTGATCTTGGAGAATTCTGTCTTGTTGGCATTTTCATAAGCTTCCCACTCTTCAATAATATTTTCTCTTAAAGATGTTGGTAATTCATTCAATACCTTTTCATCATATTTCTCCAGTTTCATCGGTGATTTCGATGGTGATCTTTTAAACGGAGAAGCTCTATTGGCAGTCTTTTTAGTGGGACTCTTTCTTGGTGAGATGACACGAACATACTCGGGTTGAGAGCCATCAATAGGGAAAACTTGTTGAAGATATGACTTTCTATCTTTTTGTGGAGTTTGTGGATTGAGTGGGATTCTTCTTCTTCTTAATTCTTCTTTCAGCTCCATTTGGATTTCAATAGGTAAAGCATTGAAAACTTCTATGTCAACTTCTTTGGGGATTTCAGGTACAGGTTCATACGATTTTTCTCTTTGATCTCTAATATCTTTCTTTATACTTGAAGGTAATTCTTCCAATATTGACGAATCAACATCGCTTGGAATCAAATATTGGGTGCTTTGCACTTCTTTAACTGTTGTTACCTCGTCTTTGAACGGTGAAGAGTTTTCTAATTTTTGCTTTTTAAACGTTTCAAAATCAACCTTTTTGAATGGTAGGCGTTTTTGGTTTCCTACTTGATCTTTTGAAACTAGTTTTGCAACTGATAATGAAACACCTCTTAGCTCAAATGGATCACAACCAATGTGCCTGAATAACGACCTTGCTTCTGTACCAAACGATCTAAACTCATCTGTTGGAACTCCAAATTTCGAGCTTTTTGACAGCGCATCACATTTACCACAACCCAAGTATTTTGGTGGTTCAATTGGAGCATCCTTAGCCCTTTTAAGTATTTTCAATGTCATCTGAAGAGCGCACATATTCAATTTCGCTAAACGCTCAGACATTTCCTTACCTAGGTTGAACAAAAACGTATCAACCTGTTCAATAGTATCAAATCTAATACCCCAGTTGACATCAATTGAAACACTTTTTCTCATAAATTCTTGAGGATTTTCAGAAATATCAATGGAAGTGTCATCATTTCCTCTAGCATAATCAAACAGTTTGCTACCAGTTTTCATTCCAAAGATCTTTATCAACCTCATCTTGTCTATTTTCAACAAATCATCAACAGTGACCCTATCATTAGTCTCAGTGGAGTGAGGGTAGACCTCTTGAATTAGTTTGTTTTCAATTGCATAACCAGTGCCAGGTAAGTCTCTCACATTAATATCTCTCAAGAAATCAGTTATATCATCATGTAAATAGAATTGACCGTCTGGTTTGGCATGTCTCAATGCTAATTTAGCCAACAGAACGTTATTTGAACATCCAGTACTGACAGAACATTTGGTAATATCGAAAACTTTTGACCGAAGTTCGGAACATAATTTCTCAACACTTTCAACAGATTCAAATTCATCCACTAGAGAAGAAATATCCAATAATGCTTCATCAATAGACACAGGAAAGACACAATCAGGTTTCAAGTCAACCAAAATATTATAAAACTGTTTGGAAATCTTATCATATGTTGGAAAATCATAATCAAGACAAACCAGTTCAGGACATAGTTTTTTTGCTGATCTAACCCACATACCATTCTTAACACCATATTTACGACACACATAATTACAACTTGCAATATCAGCTGAGGAGTTCCCTTTATTTCCACCATGTGAAACACAAACTGGTGTGGTTTTAAAATCAATCTCTGGATGCTTCAAAGCCGACGCTGTTGCAAAGAAACAATCAAAATCAACGTGCATGATGACTTTTATTGATGGCTTTTCTCTTTTTTGTAACTTCTTCTCCTTTGCTTGATTTAGAGCAACAGCTAAGAATTCAGCACGAAGATCTGATTTCCAAGTACTCAAGTGATGAAGTCTTGACTTTGTAAAGAACATTTTCAAGAAATCAGGGTGTTTGGCATCAATAGCTTCATCCATCATGACATCATTGATTGGTTTTGTTTCCTCTTGTGTCAAAGGTAAAATTTCACCATTATCTTCGTTTTGTTCTTGTTCTTCGACTGTTGTATCATCCTCGACTTGTTCTTCGAATGGCAATCTTTTTTGACCATAATCAACCTTGATAACAGAGTAATCACTCCATTTCAGCTTTTTGCCTTGTTCGATACTCTCTGTTACCCATTCAGGTCTTACCACTTTATAATTTCGAAATTCAATCTCTTTTCTAGGTGTTAATCGACTAGCAATAACATGAGTAGCAGCACCTTTCGAACTCAAATGATGAATAAATTTACCACCGTATAGAATAATCAATTTATGTAAAGTTTGGATACCAGGTCTAGTATGCCCATTCACGTGAATTATGCAACCTTCAAAGAGTTTTGGCAATTCTGGGGATAAACCTTGTTCAACACGCCTTTGATGATCCCATGTTAGATATTGATCATCTTCTTCCTGTTGCGCTCTTGATTTAGCTGCAAAGTAAGTACCATAATCTCCAAAAATAATACTATTGTCCTCTTCGTCATTGATCAATTGTTCTTGAGGTTGTGCTAGTTGAAGTTCTCCGGAGGAAGGTTTTGAACTTGACGGTTCTTGAGGTGAATCTGCTTGATCACCGTCACCAACAGCCTGAGAGAGTGTGACTCCGGCAGCATCACCCAAGTCTTCTAAAATAGAAGAATCTAATATGGTTTCTTGTGCAGTTGGGTCCGGTGTCTGTTTTGGTTCTTGAGATTGATTCTTTTGACTTAGTTTATTGATGAATTCAATAAGCTCATTATCGTCCAGCGAAGTAAGAAAGCTTTGGTTTGATATCTGGGATATTTCAGGCTCATCAATATCTTCATTATTCAGTTGTGTGGAGCTCATCTATATTTCATTTTTACCCAGTGTAAAGCAGCTGGTTTGTTGCTTTAACTGAAAGGTAAATATTGGATGGCGTCTAATATTTTTGACGTGTAATTTGCAGTAGTTTCGCGAAGTAAATGTACAGTAACTTAATCGGTCATTTGCGGCCACATACAATAAAAACATGTTTAAAAAAGTATTCGTTCTTCATAAATAAACTATAAAACCAAATAATTCAAGAAAAGTCATCAATCAATAAATATAAATAAATAATAATAAATAAGTACGGTAGCTAGCAAACTAAAGAAACCAAATTTAAAAGTGGAAGCCACAATGTAAACTCTATTATTTAGCTCTACTCTTGACAGCTTTAATCAAGGATTCAACAACTTGTGGGTTCGATAAAGTACTAACATCACCTAGTTGATCCTCTTCACCAGCCAAAATCTTTCTCAAGATTCTTCTCATCAATTTACCAGATCTTGTTTTTGGTAAATCATCAACTAGAATGATTAATTTTGGTGCAGCAAATGGACCAATTTCTTTACGAACAGTCAAAATTAATTCTTTTGAAATTTCAGATTCATTTTCACCTTTAGCTTGTTCTTTTAGTGCAACAAATGCTGCAACAGCTTGTCCAGTTAATTCATCAGCATAACCAACAACAGCTGATTCGGCAACTAATGGATTTTCAATTAATGCAGCTTCAATTTCAGCAGTTGATAATCTATGACCTGAAACATTAACAACATCATCAACACGACCCAAAATCCAGAAGAATCCATCACCATCTCTTGCAGCACCATCACCAGAGAAGAAATAACCTGGATAAGGCTTCAAATAAGTATCCAAGAATCTATCATAGTTTTTCCAAATAGTTCTTGCAATTGAAGGCCATGGAGATTTAATAGCCAAGATACCTTCCACATTAGGACCTTTTAATTCTTCACCAGAAGTTGGATCTAAAATCAAAGGTTCGATACCAAAGAATGGTAATGATGCAGAACCTGGTTTTAGTGGAGTAACACCCGTAATTCCAGAAATTAATTGAGAACCAGATTCAGTCATCCACCAAGTATCCAAGATTGGGATTTCACTTTTACCAATCTTTTCGTAGTACCATTCCCAAACTTCTGCTGCAATAGGTTCACCAACAGAACCTAAAGTTCTTAAAGATGATAAATCATAACCTTCAATATAAGAATCACCAGCTCTTTTCAATAATCTTAAAGCAGTTGGTGCAACGTAAAATTGAGTAATTTTGTATTTTTGAATGATTTCCCAATAACGAGAATAAGATGGATAAGCAGGAGTACCTTCAAAGACAACAGTAGTGGCACCGTTTAATAATGGACCATAAACAACATAAGTATGACCAGTAATCCAACCAATATCACCAGCAGTAAAGAAGATATCTTCTGGATGCACATCAAAGTTGTACTTCAATGTGATTAAAGCACTAAATAAGTAACCTGCAGTTGAATGTTGGATACCTTTTGGTGAACCAGTCGAACCAGAAGTGTACAACAAAAACAATGGGTCTTCAGAATTAACAGGGACAGGAGGGAAATATGGACCATATTTCTTGATTTCTTCATGCCACCAGATATCTCTTTTGTTGTCAAATGGGATATGGTTACCAGTTCTTTTGAAAACAAGAACGTTTCTAACTTGAGGACATGATTTTAAAGCTTCATCAACAATTTTTTTAGTTTCAATAGTTTTAGAACCTCTTTTAGATTCATCTGCAGTGATAACAATCTCAGAATTAGCATCATTGATACGATCTCTTAAAGAAGCTGAACTAAAACCTGCAAAGACAACTGAATGTAAAGCACCGATACGAGTGATTGCTAATAAAGTGACAATAGCTTCAGGAATCATTGGTAAATAAACTGCAACAGTATCACCTTTTTTGACACCTAAACCATCTAAAATACCTGCAACTCTTGAAACTTCTTTTAATAATTCACCATAAGTGATTTGTCTACCTTCATTTGGCTCATCAGCTTCATAGATGATTGCAACTTTATCAGGGTTTTTAAAAGCATGTCTATCAACAGCATTATAAGAAGCATTCAATTGACCATTAACAAACCAAGAAGGAACATCATTATCTTTGAAACCTTGTGGCTCGTTTGGCCATCTAGCCTTGTCAAAAGGTCTGAACCAATCTAAATGTTCTTTAGCCAAATCACCAAAGAAAGTAGCTGGATCTTCGATAGATTGTTGATACAATTTCTTGTACTCATCTAAATTTTTGATGTAAGGTTCACCAGGTCTTTTTCTGTTATTTTTTGGAGGTTGAATAGCTTTGATATTCAACAAATGGGCGTTTTCCAATACTTTTTCAGGCATCTTGAGAGATTCAATTGATTAATTGATTGATGTACTGGTCAATCGGTTTTGTCCATCATTGTGCAAAAGGGAAAAGTTGACTTATATATATGATCATTGGTGGTTAGTATGGCTGAAAGGTTCTAACCTGAGGGCTGCCCCACAAACCGTGAATTTGACATGATCAAGGGCCTATTCCTCTAATTGAGTTTCCTTGTTTTCAACAATTGTTGGATGGTTGGCCTTTGGCGATGCTGTTGGTACCAGATTCCCCTCCAAAAAGTACAAGAAATTTTGTCAATTTTATCGTCCTTTGAAACGAAAAAAGAGTGACATTGCCCGATGCGGAAGTATTCCGCATCGGGAAGTATTTGTGGCTAGTGATCTGTATCTGTGGCTGATGGTCACGTGCAGAACTTGGAGCCTGTGGCTGGTGCCCTTGCCACGCCAAAAATAGAAAACCAATTTTCATCAAAAAAAAAAGTGTTTACGTTTCTTTGACAATACAAAACAATATCATCGTTACTGCCTTCAAATAACACATCCACTCCACTCAACTTCATCATCCACTACCATCTTTAGGAACAACCATCCATATCCATAAGCTGAAAGGAAATAACTTTTTTTGCTGTCTATTCGTTTGTTTCATCACATTCTTCAATCTGAACCGCCCTGTTTTCCAAGGATCCAACAATAATCACTTAACATTGCTAGAAATATAAATATCCATATACTACACATTCATATATAAATGCACCCAGAATGAGGTTCAATATCTGGTTTATATTCTGCTTCCTATCAGCAGTATTGTGTGAAAGAGTTATCAAAACAAGTTCTCTTTTAACATGTATGAAAAGTTCACAATTAACAGCCTCATACTTTGATGTTAGATTTTATCCATCAAATAAAACAGTGGAGTTTGATATCAAAGCTGTTACAACCATTAGTGGTGATATTGTTGCACATGCTACTTTGATCACTTATGGTATTAATGTCTTGGAAAAGGATATTGATTTCTGTCGTGATTTGAATCTAAAAGAATTATGCCCACTGAGTGCAGGTAGAATCGATGTTGATTCAAATTATCAATTAGGTGATAGTATCATCAAGATGATTCCAAATATTGCTTACACGATTCCGGATTTGGATGCTCGTGTTAAAGTTGTTGCTTATGCGAAAAATGATACAAATACACCTTTAGCTTGTGTTGAAGCTGTTTTAACCAATGGTAAAACTGTTCAAACCAAGTATGCTTCATGGCCAATTGCAGCCATTTCAGGTCTTGGTTTAATCACATCTGGTATTGTTTCAATTATTGGTCATTCCAATACTGCTGCTCATATTGCTTCAAATTCTATTTCTTTATTCGTTTATTTCCAAAATTTGGCAATTACTTCAATGATGGCTGTTAGCAGAGTCCCACCTATTGCTGCTGCTTGGGCTCAAAATTTCCAATGGTCTATGGGTATTATTAACACATCGTTCATGCAAAAGGCAATCAAATGGTATGTTCAAGCAACTGGTGGTCACTCTACTATCGTTGTCGAAAATTCAAATATTCTTTCAATCTCTGTGCAAAAAAGAGATTTCATTGAAAGTTTATTGAAAAGAGCTGCTCCAATTGCTGCTGATACAGGAATAACTTTATTGAAAAGAGCCGGTGATTCAATTGATGAATTAGATGATAGTTCTCTATACACAACAGATGAACACAACACAAATGATATCACGTCCAAGATTTTGATTTTAAGAGGTATTCAAAGAGTTGCATATTTAGCTGGTATCGAAATCTCAAATTTCTTCTTAACTGGTATTGTCTTCTTTTTATTCTTCGTCTTTGTTTTGTTGATTTGTTTAATCTTTTTCAAAGCATTAGTGGAACTATTGATTAGATCAAATATCATGAAACAACATAAATTCAATGAATTTAGACAACAGTGGGCCACAATTATCAAAGGTACGTTATTTAGACTGGCCTTGATTGCGTTACCTCAAGTGTCTTTGTTAACTTTGTGGGAATTTACTGAACGTGATTCTCCTGCAACCATTGTTGTTGCAGTGTTTTTATTATTGATTGTCTTTGGGTTATTATTATATGGTGCAACAAGAGTTATCTTGATTGGTAGAGAAAGTTCAAGATTATATAAAACACCAGCTTATCTATTATATGGTAACATGAAAATCTTGAACAGATTTGGATTCTTATATGTTCAATTCCAAGCTGATTACTATTGGTGGTTAGTTCCATTATTAGGTTATACTATTTTACGTTCAATCTTCGTTGCTTTGATTCAAGCTTATGGTAAAGCTCAAGCTTTATGTGTTTTCATTATTGAATTAGTTTATTTTGTTGCTTTATGTTGGAAAAGACCATATATGGATAAGAGAACAAATGTTTTCAACATTTTAATTCATCTTGTCAATTTTTTCAATTCTATTATGTTTTTGTTTTTTTCGAACTTGTTCAAACAACCTCAAGTTGTTTCATCAGTTTGTGCTGTTGTTTTGTTTGTTGTTAATGCTGTTTTCGCCTTGTTTTTGTTAATTTTCACAATCGTTACATGTACTTTATCATTGCTTTACAAGAACCCAGATACAAGATATCAACCAATGAAAGATGATAGAGTGTCATTCATTCCAAGAACTGAAGCTGTTGAAAAAACAAACAAAAAAGATACAGAATTATTAGCTTTAGGTGAAACTGTGTTGAAAGGTCAACAACCTCAACAATTAAATCAGATGCAAGATTCAGAATCAGATTCAGAAAGTTCAAATAAATTCCCACAATCAAGAATCCCATTCAACGGTAATGAAAGATCTCGTTCAGATTCATTGAACAGTAGCTCACAAGTTGAACCATCAAGTGCAGTCTTGGGTACAACTAACAATCTAACCAGACCGGGAATATCGTTTGCTGATACCACATATAGAGGTAATTCAAGATTTAATCTCAATGATTCAAATGAATTCGTGAACAATCCATATGAAAATCCATATGCAAGGGCAAGACAAAACAACAATGGCAGTAACAATCGTTTTTGAAGTTGTTTTAAGTGAACATTTATTATAATTATTCCCACAAGTTGTGAAGTTTATTTTTTTTTATTGTTATACTTGGCTGTTTAAGAAGTATATATTGTACATTACAATACAGAGTTTATCGTGTTTAAAAAATAACAAAAAACTGTATATTCTAAATCTATCTAAGCACTGAAAGTGTTGAACCAGTGAATTTGATCAAAAAGAGCTTTTTCCTTAGCATACTTGACAACAGGGTCCTTTGGATCACCTCTAGCGGCAAAACCATGAGAAACACCACTGAATAAATCAATTTGATAACGAGCTTTAATCTCTTTTAATTTTTCTTCAGTTTGTTTTCTTAATTCATCAGTAAACAATGGATCTTCTTCAGCTGCTGAAATTAAAATTGGTTTTGTAACTGCAGCAACTTCTTCAAGTGTAACAAAAGAAGGATGGGCCAATGCACCAGCTGTGATTTTGGTGGAACTTGTCAATTGTTGAACAACATATTTAGCACCAAAGCAATAACCAACTAAACCAATAAATTTTGTATCAATTGAGCTTGTCAATTTTTCTAAAAAGGATTCAACAATTGGTCTAGTAATTTCTGAAGTATGATATGGAAACCATTTTTGAAGATCAGTAACGCCAGAAACACAATCATCACCTTTCAAAATATCTGGAATCAAAGTATAATAACCAGCTTTGGCAAATTGGTCGGCAATTAATAAAGCATTGTTATATTTATTACCATAGATATCGGTAAGGATCACGACAACTTTATCACTCTCTTCACCGGTAACATAAGTATTCACTGATCAAATTGTTAATAGGTATCCAGTTGGGTGTTTTTCAAAAGTTCCTACTTACAACCAAATAGTTCAACATGTTTTCCAACAGGTGTACCCTCTATCAAAATGTTAGAAAATCGACTTCATATCATTCTCAAAAGATGAAAACTCACCGTGAAGAGTGGATTGTAAACAACAGGTGCTAGGTGGATGGGAAGCCATTTCAGATCTCTTTTCTCGGTTCTTCAATTGAGCGTAGCACTAGTATGAATAGAAAGCTGAATTGAAGTTGAAAACTACCAAATAAGATTTCGATGGATTTCCACAATTTTGAATAGTATTAGTAATTTCTTAGATCGACGTAATAAATCCGGACACAAACAGATTTCCGAAGACCTAATACTATGTACACTTCAAAGCTTCAAAACTTAGGGCATTCCTGAAAAGATTAGCACCGTTTTATTTCAGATTTCAGCATGTCATGTCTTGATGTTGGAATCGAAATGTTGATGTCAGGACAGCTGCAAATTCAATAAGACTCTAGGCGCGACCTTTTCGTTGTGATCATTGTCGCCAGTGTGTTCTTGGCCCAAAGTTCAACCTTCCGAACAATAGGAGTCCATAAACTTCAAAGTGGTGAAGTTTGTGTGATCAAACTCTGTGTAGACATAACTTTTGAGGGCTTTATTGTGAATCATTCAATGGTTGAACAAGTTCCACATCTTTTAGAACTTGTGCTGTTGGATTACTTGCAGCTAGTGAACCTACAATAGTTATCGATATTTTTGACAATTAAATATCTATTTACACAACCACTACTTTCAAAACAGACAACTTGAATCACATTCCACAAAACTTTTGCTTGCCAAATATGCTCTGATGAAAGACATTAACCCAAGTGATAGGTACGCATTCTTCAACAACATTACCAGTTTTCTCCTTCAACTGTTCTTTAGTAGCAGCTGTAGTTGCATATGATTTGATCTCTTTAATTGTATCTTTGGTTTGCTTTTGAATCATCTTTTGTTCTTCTTCACTAACTGGTTCTTTGGAGGCCTTAGTTTTGAAAAGTTTTTTGATTCTTTTCCCACTCTTTGTAAGTTCACGTTCATCATCTTTTGAAGCTTTTGATATAACAAATGTATTTGAATCACTTTTATCTTTTTTCTTGTCCTTTTTCAACTTCAATCTATGTTCAATTTCATTTTTCAACTGTTCTACTTTTGAAGCTTCATAGTGTTTATCAACAACTCCAGCATCTCTCCCTTGTAATTTGTGCTTGATTGTTTTCAATTTTGTAACCACCTGTGAATAACCTTTAGCTCTTGGGGTGTATGTGTCAACACTAGTGGCAGATTCCTCATCATTATCTTTAATAATAGATAATGGTAAAGTCAATTCAGGGAAATTGGAATCTTCATTTGTCCTTTGTGTAGAAGTTTTTGAGCTGAAAGCTGTATCACGTTCAGTTAAGCGGTCTCTTTTAATATGTTTCTTGAGTCCGTTGAACGCTGGGAATAAAACCAAGTTGTTCATATCTTCTTTAATTTTGATACAATAACTTTGTGTGGCAGCTTCAATATTCAGAGTACAAAACACTGAATGTATCAAATGTGAATATCCAACCGAGCTAATCCAATTTTGAGCAAAAATATCAAAGAACAAATTGAGATCTTGATTACCCATATAATTTTTAACCTTCATTAAAGGGATATTATATTCTTTGGCTTCAAAAACACTGTTACCACTTCTAAACATAAAAACTAATAATGGATCGCTTTCTTCCAAAGAATGTTTGAAAATTGGTAATTTAAACCTTGAGGTCAAAATAATATCATTTTCATGTAACAATTTCTTATCAAAGCCTGTTGGAACCGGTAAAACAAGATAATAATCTATCAATGACGTAAACTCTGGTAATTCAAATGGAATTGCATGATCAATAAAAGATGCGTATTCAGTTCTTGTCTTCTGCAATGGGATTTTGAGAGGATCAGTTGTATTGAATAAAAAAAGAGGTTTGGTCTTTTCAGGTACCATAATCTCTAATTGGGCATCAAATGCTTGATTTGACATTTTGAACTTTTTGGCGTGCTTGATGATATGTTTGAAACCAAGCCCATTCATTACTTTTTCGTTAATATGGTGTCTTGGAATAACCAAAACATCTTCTTGGAGGTCTTCTTCACTTGCTGATGAATTGTCTAAATGCTTTACCATCATTATAGACTCTAACTCATTTTGAAGCACATTTGTAGCATTTGATATGCTGTAAGATTCTGACGTAGCAGTTGAATGAACTAGTTCTGCATCCTTGTGATGAACTGGGGCACTGAAAACAAATGAACTTGCACCAAGGCAGCACAAAAAAGACTTCAACAACATGATGATTTCTTAGCAAATTGTTAGCGATTGACCTAAGGAATATCTTCTTTGATTTGTTTGGTTGCATTGTGTATAATTTTGGGTCATTAAAGATTTGATTTTCAATTTCTTGATTCTTTGTGAGCGTAACTGACACAAAACCATCACAACAAGTTATGCAAAGTACCTTAGCTCAAACATTCATTGCCAGCAGAATTGCATGGAGCATTTGGGCATAGTTGGAAGCAGCATCTAAAAGTCACTATTCAACACGTATGTCTAGTGAAGACTGAACATTAAGCAGCAGTAATATAGATCCTAATAGATTCCTAAGCAAATAAAGAACTCCGTACCATGTCCTTATAGGAAACCGTAAATTACCTTCATCATGCCTCGTTTTCAATAGTACACCGTCCGCTAGCTAATCTCAACTTGTAAACCTTGGTTTATAAGTCCAATAGATGTTAGATTTGATAAAGTTTGTTTACCTTTCAGCTTATATTATTGGGCGGTCGCGCGAATTGCAAGTCTTTACCCTGAGCTTGCAGAACGTGTTCGCGACGCCCATTTATGGGATTGCTTAACTATGGTGAAAAATAATCGTATAACAAAAGGCTCAACCGTTTGTCTAGAGCCATTATCATCAACAATTAAACTCCAAGATGATCAAGAACACTATAAAAAGTTCTGTGCGTCCATTGGCGAAGATTCCAATACGCTCCATTTCAACTAGATCATTTTCATCTAAAACTGATGAATCTCCAAAGACTACACATTTTGGTTCAAAAACTGTTTTAGAATCAGAAAAAGAGAAATTGGTTGGTCAAGTCTTCTCATCTGTTGCTTCTAAATATGATGTTATGAATGATGTTATGAGTTTAGGTGTTCATAGATTATGGAAAGATCACTTTATTAGAAAATTGGATGCAGGTGCTAGACCAGGTGGTAGACCTTTAGATTTCATTGATGTTGCAGGTGGTAGTGGTGATATCGCATTTGGTTTATTGGATCATGCTAAAGCTCGTTTCAATGATGATAAGTCTACAATGACCGTTGTTGATATCAACCCTGATATGTTGGCTGAAGGTGAGAAAAGACTATTGGATACAAGGTATAAAAATGATGATAGAATTAAATTCTTGGTGCAGAATGGTGAAGTTTTGGATCAAATAGAGAGTAACAGTAAAGATGTTTACACTGTCTCTTTTGGGATTAGAAATTTTACAAATATTCAAGCAGGTTTGAATACAGCATACAGAGTTTTAAAACCAGGTGGTATTATTGGTATTTTAGAATTCTCAAAAGTTGATAATTCAGTTATTGACCTAGCTTATCAAAATTGGTCAAAATTCCTACCAGTTTTCGGTCAAGCAATTGCAAATGATTATGATTCCTATCAATATTTGGTTGAATCTATTCAAAAATTCCCAAAACAAGAGGATTTTAAATCAATGATTCAACAGGCTGGTTTTTACGTTCCTGAACCTGGTTACGAAAACTTGACATTTGGTGTCGCTGCGATCCATATTGGTATTAAATTATGATTTATAAAGACTTGTAAATATATGAAATAATGCTTCAATTTGTCGTCTGTTTTTTGTAACCGGACACGATTTTTTCGTCTTTTTTCGCAGAAAAATCAACAAACGTTAACTTGCAAAATGTATGGTGTTCTAACCTTTCATAGCTCTACAGCATCAACATCGAAAAAGTCCACTCGTTCTAAGACCAAATGCAAGATACATTTCACCAAAAGCTTTCGTCGATTGTGAAAATTCTAAAATCATCCCCGGGGTCAGTGACTGTACAGAACATTCAACGTCTTTCAAACATTCACAAGTTTGAGACATTCATAGAAACTATCAATGACAAAGTCAAAAGATTATCAATTGCTGGTAAGATCCTTGTGATGGATATTGATTTCATCGAGCTCCCTAGTAAGAATAAAGATCAAACCAGGTTTGAATTGAACGATGTGAGGTTGATTTTGGCCAATAATAACAATAGTTTTAAGTATGTCAATACTGAAAATGGTGAAAATATTTTGAAGAATTGTCTCCTCAACTATCCAGATTTATCCAAATTTGATGAAACCTTAGAAACTCTATCCATTTTTGATCAAGTTAGTCATGATGATTTTGATCTGTTTGATTATTACATGAAAATATATGATGCATTTCACCAGATACCAGAATTTGATGTTAAGATGAATACAAATGACAAATTTACAATCATTGTCCAAGATATGTTTGAAGTTAGTCTTGTAAATGATGAAAGGTTGAATCTATCAAGAATTGAATATAATGGAGAATGGAATGATAAAAAGCAAAAAATAAATGATGTTGGCTTACAAGTGAAATTTATCGGTGATGTTTCAATTGCAATTACCAAAAACATTTTATTACAAAATGATCTTATTTTTGATGATTCAAAAAAGAAAAAACTTTTTGATAGTAATGAAGTTTTCAAATCCAAGAAAAATTCCAATCTAACATTTCAAGGCTTCCAATTTCTAGAAAGTGAAGTTTTGCTAATATCAGAAGTCTTTAGTAACGACTTACCATCATTGATGAAAGTGCTGGTTGAGCTTCATAAGTTTTCTAAGTTGGAAAGATTTATTGAACAATTGAAACAAAACTTTACATTGATTGATAAGTTTGCAGATTTAGAGAATGAAGATGTTAGACTGAACGATTTTTTAAATGGTGAAAGTATAGATGAAATTGAAGTTGAACATCATTTTATTACCATGAGCTTAAAGCAACAACAAATTGAATTGAAGAGTGATGATAGTGAATATAATTTTACAATTGATACATCTATCCAACACAAACTAGATGAGGGATTAGAAAAATTGAAGGGAATACTCGAAAAGTAAAGACACTTGGGTAAGTATGGCAAACCAATTATAGAGTAATAAAGCTTTCCATTCAAAGGTATTCCTTTGTTTGTTTGCACAGACCTGAATATGCTTTTCCGAGTGAGATCCATGGAGATTCAAAGAACTATAGCTTGCCCAATGTATAGCCATGACGGTCAAATAATAGAAACATATCATCAAGATTGAATATCTTTCCCGCTTACTAGGGTCAATTGTTAAAATATGGTTGATTAAGTGTATAAACTCTGTAGACAGTCTAGGTGTATGTGTATAAATTTACAAATATTCGTAGCTTATATCCGACGATCTACCCGAAAAGTACGTTTTTTCGGCAATTTAAAAAAAGGCATCCGGGCTTTTGCATTGTTCGTTGCTATGGTTGCGAAAGCGTAACCAACTGTCTAAGGTGTACCTTTTGCTGGAAAGCGGCTAAACAGATGTAGAAAGGAAGATGATCCGTTACAGATGAATAGCAATAGTTTACACTATCCATGTTTTTTCTTTGCTTCTGAGATTTGTAGAGCTGAAGTTGACAACGCTCTTTGTGGAAGAGATTTCACTTTGTTGTCTTTGTGTGCCAAAAAAAATTCTCTTGAACAGCTGTTTGAAAGAAGAGCGCCAAGCAAAGGAAAAAGTCTTGGCAAAGCAAAGGGTGGCGAGAAAAAAGTGCGTGTTCGTACCGGGATAGCCTAGATACACATGTCGTTGTGGCAGTCTTCTCCTTTTTTTAGTGCGAAACTCTTGGCGTCAAGCCCTCCGTGAAACTTTAAAAAGAAACGCTGCTGGCCCAACCAGGCCTCCCACAATCTAAAATGCCAAGACCATCTCTTTTTTTGTTTTGGTGAATCGTGATGTGAACATTTTCGTTCGAACGAGTTGTTTTTTGGCCTGATTCTTCGCTCATCTCGATTTTAAACGCTGCGCAAAATAATAAAAATGTACTTTCTTGTAGGGCTCAATTGAGCAACCTTTGAAGGTACACTAGGCGTTTGTTAAAGGATAAATCGGGCTAAAGGTCATGTTGGCTTAATTTGTTGATGGTTGATGGCCCTTGTAACTTTAAGTATCATGTGAAGATACATTCTTCATGGTGATTTGAGAACAAGCGTGCAGTAGAGGCTAATGGCTAATGGCTAGTACCAGTGTACTCCCAACTAGTGATCAATATTCTTGATGTTTTACACTGAATAGTCTGCATTGCAAAACTGCAACGTCTGGTGAACTGTATAGAGATTTGTAAGAATATGTGATCAGTGAGTAGATTATATCTGGAGATCTTTAAGCCAATTGTTCTCTCCAACCTGAAATCAGTACCATAATCCATCACAATTGCTAATACCCTTGAGACCTGAGTGACGAGTGTGCAATTGGTGTTGTTGTACTACGGTTCCTTTTCTCTGGAAGTGTGAGATCTAGGAAACGCATCTATATTTATGGATCTAACTCTAGTTTCTGCCTTATTCTTGGGTCAAGTGCGTGTTCTTTGGTTACCTTTCCCCATGTACATTGCGTTATAAACGTGTGAAAAGTGAACCTTGGAAATGAGATCATGTAGTTGAAGTCAAATTTCGATTTCAACTGCCCAAGGAACGTTACAAATTTCTTCGACGTACTACAGTCATTGTCAAAAACTACAATCGAGATCAAACCGTTTTCTCTCTATGAGATCGTGACATGAATACAGCTCATGACTTAAACCATCTATTGCACTCAACCTGTACCGTTCCAGTCACCTTTTGTATCTCAGCTAAAATCGACTCCCTCAAAAGTTTGACGCACATTGATCATCACCAAATTGAAGCCTTTTTTTCTGAGTCCAGAAAACGAGAGAGGAAAAAAAAAAAAAAACGATGTTTCAATTTGTTGTTGTCAATCTTATTTTTTTTTTATTTTATTGTGCAGCGCTGCAAAATAATTGCCAACTGTTTTACTTCGCTCGTCGTTTTTTATCAACAACACTAGCATCGAATAATCTGGTTTTTCCTTCCTTTTACAAACCACAATCAGAAAACACCATTCTGCTCAAAACACAACACCAACACACTCTACCGCCAGCCGCTGCAATTGAACTGGCTACCTTTTTGTCGAAGATTAGAGTGAGATCTTAGTGCTTTTCAACCCTAAAGTCCATCGTGGCCCCCCATACGTATACCTTACAACCACAACAACAAAAACAACGAGTCATTTCAACAGACAAGCCAAACAACACATTCTTATTGAAAGTCATCAAAAAAGAAAGCTTACATTAATATAAAACTTTAGAACAATCATGAGTGCACAAGCCGTGAATAACCTTGTTCAACAACAACAAGTTCCAAGACAGGTTCAACAACAACAAGCCGTAGCTCAGGCTCAACAACAATTAACTGCTCAAGAACAAGAACTGAAGAATGCCACTGCTGAAACTTGGTTAGCCATTGGTTCTTTAGCCGAATCAGTCGGTGATGCCGATAGAGCTGCTGCTGCTTATGATGCTACACTAAGACATTCTCCAAATTCTGCACCTGCTCTAACCTCATTAGCCAATCTATATAGAGCTCGTGATATGTTTGCCAAAGCTGCTGAATTATATCAAAGAGCTTTGACTGCTAAACCTGATGCTGGTGAAACTTGGGGTCTTTTAGGTCATTGTTACTTAATGTTGGATGATTTACAAAGAGCTTATGCCGCTTATCAACAAGCATTATATCATTTAAGTAATCCAAATGTCCCAAAATTATGGCATGGAATTGGTATTTTGTATGATAGATATGGATCTCTAGAATATGCTGAAGAAGCTTTTGGAAGAGTTTTGGAATTAGATCCTAATTTTGAAAAAGCTAGTGAAATTTATTTCAGATTAGGTATCATCTACAAACATGAAGGGAAATTAGCTCAAGCTTTGGAATGTTTCAGATATATTCTACCAAACCCACCAGCTCCTTTAACTCAACCAGATGTTTGGTTTCAAATTGGTGCTGTTTTGGAACAGCAACGTGATTATAATGGGGCCAAAGATGCTTATCAAAAAGTTTTAGAAGCAAATCCAAAACATGCAAAAGTTTTGCAACAGTTGGGTTGTCTTTATTCTCAACAAGGCTCTAATTTCACAGATCCAGATATTGCTTTGAGGTTATTGAGTCAATCTTTAGAAATTGATCCAAGTGATGCTCATACTTGGTATCATCTTGGTAGAGTTCACATGTCAAGAGGCGACTACACTTCTGCTTATGATGCCTTCCAACAAGCTGTTAATAGGGACGCAAGAAACCCAACTTTCTGGTGTTCTATTGGTGTTTTATATTATCAAATTTCTCAATATAGAGATGCTTTGGATGCTTACACAAGAGCTATCAGATTGAATCCATATATCAGTGAAGTTTGGTATGATTTGGGTACTTTATATGAAACCTGTAACAATCAAATAAGTGATGCTTTGGATGCTTACAAGCAAGCTGCAACTTTGGATCCAAATAATCCACATATTCAAGCAAGATTAGAGCAATTGACTAAATTCCAAAAGGAAGGTGGTACAAATGGTGCTCTACCTCCTCCACCTCCTTCTCAACAACCAAGACTACCTCAAGGAATGTTACCTCAACAACAACAGCAACAAGCTCAAGTTCAAGCTCAGCAACAACAACCTGCTTTACAACAATTACAAATGAATCCTCAACATCAACAACAACTTCATCAGCAGCAACAACAGCAACAGCAATATCAACAATACCAACAGGCTCAGGCTCAACAACAGGCTCAGGCTCAGCAAGCTCAGGCTCAACAACAAGCTCAGGCTCAGCAAGTTCAAGCTCAAGCTCAAGCGCAACAACAAGCCCTTCAACAAGCGCAACAACAAGCTCAACAACAACAGTACCAACCTTCACCAGCCCCACCAGCTCCACAAACAAACAATAATCCACAAGAGATAAGACAGTTGGATAGTAACTTTCAAAGATCTTCTGTTCCTCCAAAACGTGAATTGGAAGATCAAGCACAAGGTCAAAGAAAAACAAAAAACAAAACAACAATAAATCAGCAGGTCTTTCAAATTTGGTCAATAATGAAGACGGGTCTGCCAAAAAGTCAGCCATTGGCTCTTTGATGGATTCTCAACCTCCAAAACCAACTGAATCACCTGCACCAACTCCTGTTGTACAAGAAGCTCCTAAAGTTACTTCTCCACAACAGCCAACTCCACAATCAACTTCTCCTGCTGACAACACTGTTGCTCCTGTCGAAGAACATAAGGATGAAGCTTCTGTTACTGCTGAACCTGAAAATGCTGTTGTTTCTAAGAAAGATGAAGCTCCAGTATCTGAAGAAAAGAAACCAGAGGAACAACCAGTCGTCGAAAAGAGTACTGAAACAACTGACAAAAAGGATGAAGAATCAAAGGAGGCTGAAACTAATGGCACAGTTGAACCTGCTACTGAAAGTGCCCCTCAAGAGAAGGAAGCTGAAGAACCAAAAGAAGTTACAATAAAACCATCTGAAGAAGCGATTGAAAAAATTAAAGAAGATCAAAAAAATCAAGAAGAAGAAGAAGCTAAAGCTGAAGAAAAGGATTCAAAACAAGAAGAACCAAAAGTTGAAGCTCCTGTAAGAAAAATCGAAGAAGATGAAGATTATGATGATGATGATGAAAAACCAAATGGTGAAGAATCAAAAGAATAAGAGGTTTTAAACTGAAAGAAAGAAACTTTAGTGATCGAAATTTTTGTCAATTTTGTCAATTTGTTTATTATATTGGTGTTAAGATATGAATTGTTTTTATATTGTTTTTTGTTACGTTTTTCTATGATTTGAAAATGAAAATAGTGTACGTTCTGTATCAATATAAGTTGTATTATTAATAACTAATAAATTCAATTGTAATAATATACAGACATTCATTCGATCATCATTATTGATTAGCTTTTTCTTGTATTTTTAACCGTTAATGATTTTACAACATTACGGACCCTGAAGTTTGGACTAATTGTTCGTTTTATATCTCTTTTTCAACAACAGTCTCTAAAAATTGTTTTATTTGAAGTAAGGTATCATTCTTGACACTTTCAGGTACCATTTCTTAGTGATGTTAGTAGGTCCATTTCATCTGTACGGCAAATTCCTCGATACTAACCTAATGCTTTTGGTTCAAGTTGTTGATTCAACCTGCTAAAATTTAAACTATCTTCATGGCTTATTTGGTCTAAATAATAGGTCAGTAATTAATTATTACGCATTAAAACTCAGCCACCTACCATTTGCTATGCTCTTTATATTATCATACCACCCAGACTCGGCTAACTTTTGCTTCAATGCAGTTGATATGCTAAGTATTGTTAGAAAAAATCATTTGTTGTAAAACAGCGATGTGAACTTACCGATCATATTCACCTGATTCTATTAGTCTTTCTTGAATCTTTGCTTTCAGTAAATCTGTTTCATTTGCCATTTTTTGATTATACGCTTCCACTTTTATTATAATGTGAGCGCAAATGGACAGTAGTGATTCCATGTTATAAGCATAGTTTATGATCTTTTGAAATTCATCTGGTTGGGCCAGGATCTTGGGGGTAACTGTTATATTTTCGCGATCTCATCAGTTGCAAAATCCTGGTGAACCCATAGCTGAGATTCAAAACCCAAAGCAATCAACAATTCAAGCCATTTTCGTCACTGAAATCTTGGAGGCAGGTTAATTGTATGCTTAGACTATCAAAATCACTCAAATTATCGGTATCAAGATTCTCAATCGCTCGGACTTTACCTAACACACAAAAGATTAAAATAACAACAATGGTTTCTCCAAAAGCGGCTCCAGAAAAAGCCAAAATTGTTAAAGTTGAACCTTTGGATTCAAAAGATGCTAAATGGACAAAGTTAGAAAAGATAACATATACTGATCCAAATGGAAAGGAAAGACCATGGGAGTGTGCATCTCGCCCAACAAGACCAAAAAGCTCGGACGTTGATGCTGTCGCTATTATCGCTATACTAGAAAAACCAGATGGCCCTGAGATTGTGTTGCAAAAACAATTTAGACCACCTACTGGAGGTGTTTGTATTGAAGTTCCAGCAGGCCTTGTTGACCCTAATGAATCGATTGAAACCACTGCACTTCGTGAATTGAAAGAAGAAACCGGTTACATTGGTAAAGTTATTTCAAAATCACCAACTATTTTCAATGATCCTGGATTTTGTTCCACAAATCTTTCTTTGGTTGTTACTTCTATTGATTTAGGTGATGAAAGAAACCAAAACCCAACCCCTGAATTAGAAGAAGGCGAGTTTATTGAAACATTTTCCGTCCCTATAAAAGATTTTGATGATCAATTGAGAAAATTGGATTCACAAGGATATAAAATCGATTCAAGGGTTCAAAACATTGCAGAAGGGATCAAGATTGCACAAAAATTTAAGCTTTGAAGTTCCTTTTATATGAAATCTAGTGATCTATGTCCGTTATGAATACACATTTTTTGAAATTTTTTGGAGTGTATAAATGTTCATCTATAAGCAAACAAAAAAAACAGATCAGAATTAGTCCATATTACAATTTACGGTCTTCAAAACCTCTCAGATATAGCTAAAAAGTCAAAAATTGCAGCAAAAAATAAACGACACCTGCAGGACTCGAACCTGCGCGGGAAAATCCCAAAAGATGCCTTGAAGATTCAAGTCTTTCGCCTTAACCACTCGGCCAAAGTGCCTTTTACAAAAAAGATAGATTTTGTGATTAACTGACTATAAGCAATAATGTCACGTGATCAAATTTTATCATGATTGGCATTAATTAGTCGATTTTAATTAATTATTTAGTATAATAAAATTCAAACGATATTATTCACCAATAGATCAGTCTATGACTAATTTATAATAATAAAAAATTATTTTTTTTTTNTTTTTTTTTAATTGTATCTGATGTGTATTTATAAAATGCTAAAATAATGTACAAAATCACTGGGGACTCAGTCTATGACTGATTTATAATAAAAGAGATAAATCAGAATAAAAACAAGTAAGAATGAACTAAAAAAGCTGGCCATTGTTATAATTGGAGCAATTGTAAAATTTGTGGAAATCACCAAGATATTCCTAATACTTTTCTTGATGAAGTCCTAATGGTTTGTTAATTAGTTGATTCTAAGGTGACTGAACCACTAGCTTAAAGGAGCTGAGCATGAATGCCGGATGAACCTGGAAATGGAAGTAAAATATGGCATAGGAATTGAAAAAAGAATTGTTGATCAATCAACATATGGGTTGGCTAACTAACTGACATCATCATAGTAGTGGATTGGGGAACGTTTGAGCTTCAGGTATCTGGCTGCCTCTTGCTCTATCTTGGCCAGGTCTGTGGTGGGTGGGCTAAGAGTGCGACGTCTCTTAGTTCTTAAGTACCAAATAAGCCCAATATAAGTAGATAATTGGAGCATTTTGGTTTTGTCCCCGTCCCAAGGAGCCACCAGCTCCTCAATTGTATTTTGATGCGTGAAAGTTGTTGCTAAATGCCATAATGCTTTGGATATGATGCAGTCTTGAAATAGGTGGACCACTGTTTCTGGTTGGTCGTCTTGTTGACAGAGCGAGCAGAACGGTAATCGTAGTCTGGGTGCTTCATCTGGAATAGTTGATGAATTGAAGTGATATTTCTGATCAAACAGGCCTAAATTGAACAATTGTAGTGGTTCTAAGCTTCCCGGGGCAGTTATTTGGTGCTTGTAATGCTTGTACCTTAGAGATATTATAAATTAATTATAATTATCATGAATATAATTATAATGCGATCATGAGCGCCGATGAATTAATATTTATTTTTTTTTTTTTTTAGTTGATGAGGATATTATAAGGAAGCCTGAATTCCAACATAGCGAGAAGCCTACAATCCAAGTGGTAATTCGTGCGTAATTGCATTCCTCATCCAAGTTCATCAAATACATCAACTAAAAAAAAAATAATTATTAATATCGATGATTAACTAATTGGATGAGGTCGAATGCAATTTATAATATATTATTTATAAACTAAAATTTATTAATATATACACTAGGCCGTAAGAATGACATCATGAACTAAAAAATTGTTGTTGGCCATTGTTATATTAATTGGAACAATATTTAATCATATTGACGTTATAATTAATTAATTTGTGGAAATCACCAAGATATTCCTAATATAACTAGTTTTCTTAATGAAGTCCCAATGGTTTGTTAAATATTAGTTGATTCTAAGGTGACTGAACCACTAGCTTAAAGGAGCTGAGCATGGATGCTTAATTATGAATTACGTCCCGGAATTAATAGCTGAAATATTAGACGTAAAAAATGGTCGAATGTAGCTGGAATTGAAAAAAGAATTGTTGATGATCAATCAACAGATCATGGGTTGGCTAACTAACTGATCACCTCATCAATATAGTAGTGGATTGGAGAACGTTTGAGCTTCAGGACGTATCTGGCTGCCTCTTGCTCTATCTTGGCCAGGTCTGCGTGCATGAGGTGGGTGCAGGCTAAGAATTATATATTATAAATTCTAGTAAATATATTTATAATTCACTTATAATAATTAATATATATCATATGGCCGAAAAATATACTATTATATTAATTATATATAATATAGCGCTCATATTATAATTAATGTTGATCATTATAAATGCAGAATATATAAGATACCACCCATAATTAATTACTACGTCCATGAGCTGTGCATTATCACAATATCATCATGTAATATTTAATTAAAATAATATAATAATTGATTATACAGTAGATCGACAGCTAATTGATATTATTTAAAACAAAAGAGCAACAATACCGGAAAATAACATCAAGATGAAGCTAGTTTGACCAAATGTGGATGCTGAATCCTCATATTGTGAAACAGGAACAGCAGTTGAGCTATTAGCTGTGACATTTGATCCAGCTGATGCAGTTTCAGAGACTGCTTCATATACATGAGTTGCCAAAGTTGGTGTATTATCCGCAGCTAAACTGAAACGTCTAGCTAAACGTTTGTTACCACATGACCCTTGAGAGCTGACACCTGTTCCTTCTAGTTCAATGGATGTAGATGATGTTTGAACTGAGGTTCTTGAAATACTGTTAGTTGTGACTGCATCTGAAACAGAGGAGTATAAAGATGCTTGTGTAGAACCAGGAATTGAATCATGAAGATCTTCAATGTGTGAATCTGAAGTATCAGTAACTGGTTTACCAAACAACAATTCTTTGTTTTCAGCATCAAATACACCATAAATATAAGGAAAAAATACCCAACCAAAAGTGATAGTGTTGTCATCTGAACCAACATTAATATTTTGAAGAACACATTTGTCTGAATTTTTAACCTTCTTTGTGAAACCAGATGTTGGGACTTCAATCTTGTGACCCATAACCTCAACCTCTAAAGGTGTTGCATTATCACAATCGAAGACATAGTTTTGAGAATCTGATTCATAAAATGCATCAAAATTGTTCATTAGTTTTTCGTGAACAGCCGAAGGAAGAGTGACACCAGTTGTATAACCACAATCAAAACTGATGAAGTAAGTGTTACCACCTGTAGCAGATTTACAACCAGCTGATAAATCTGTTAAATAAGTCCACCAAACATAACCATTACCTGAGGATCTCAATGGAACAGCAACAAGATCACCAGTGTACTTTTCAGTATCAATGGCACCAAATGTGATTTGACCCAATGAATGATCATTAGCACTCGAATAAATAGAGAAAGTCTTTCTTGAAATAACGTTGTTATCTTTCAGATCATCAATAAGAGTTGGCTTATCATAGTCAAAACCTAAACCAAAAACATTGGTATCACTACTGACACCTTGAGTGGAAGCATTTGTAACCAAACCGAAATTTAATTTGAACTTTTGGCCATTCTCAGTGTTTGAAACATCATCTTCACTCCAAGTACCTTTATAACTAGTGGAATCAGCATATTGGACACTGAAGTCTTGATGTTTGTCTTCATATGATGAGGATGATTTGTAGTCAAAGCCTTTGTTTTTGGAAACATCTGTAGATTGAAGGAATGGGGTAAATGAACCTGTATCTAATATTATTGGAATTTTTTGTTTCTGACTACCAAAGTACAAATCAATAATAGGAGCAGCGGTTGATCCAGCTTCAAAGTCACTGTTGAAGTCGTCTCTTTTCATAAGATGACTTTGATTGTTGTGGTTGAATTGAAAGTTTAATGCAGCATGGGCATATTGAATATAAGCAAGACATATGTTGATGGCTAAAAATGTGTTCATCTTGATTCTTGTCTGATTATGATTATGATTATATTTGTTAACGTTTCAAAAAATTTATCGAAAGGATTTCTGATGGTTTATATACTCCAATTTCAAGGGTTTAGTCAAGTATGATTCTTCCATGTGGTTCAAGTTAGTCATTAAACTTTGCATTCGAAGAACTCCATGGCAAAGATTTTTCGAGTTTAGCCAAAGCCACCAAATCTTGTTGCTCATACTTGAGTGGTAGTGGCCATTTGCATTGATTTTCAGTGGTTCCTGAAGTTTATTTCAACGTCTAAAAAACTCGATCTGACCAAAATATGTAATTGTTTACGGAAGGTTTTTAGACCGTTGAGAAATATGCAGAGAATATGTCAGATTTACCGAGGTGCAGCTGCCCGCCGATGCGGATTAACACGCAAACACGAATTTGTATACTGAATTCAAACGTTCTTGATTCCAGAATTCAGCTTCAAATTTTACAAAAAATGGTTATTGAAAACTGGCTGTACATTAAACACATATTGATGTCTTATTACAACTGAAATATCTTGTTAGCAGAGCGAGATGGTGGGCCCGCTGGTGGCCAGCGTATCCAGATTCGTCACTCTCTGACTCGAGCATTACAGTTTTGAAAAAATCTTATTTTTGAGTAATAACGTAGATTGCTAGCTGTGTACAAACGTCAAATTATCTGGATAGTTGTTGAATTACAGCAGCTAACAAATATTCAAAGCTTTAATGACGACGCTATTACCCAATTCAAGTTATTGTTAATGCTGATAATTTTCTTGAAATGTTTATGAAGAGACGACAGATCTCCCAAAATATGATCATCAGTTCTTGAAAGTTAAGGCAAATGCGATGTTCATTGCGTTGATTATCTGTACAGTTTAGTTTGTAAGTTGAGAACTTGAAACACATGAAGTTTCGATCATTAGCGGACAACTTGTGTAGCATCGAAGCGTAGGTTTCGGGCACAACGGACTGCTTTGCTTTTGGTCTGGAGTCGTGTTTAAGATGCCATCCAGAAAGCTGTATGATCTCTTATTTCAAACGGGTTATGGCGGTGATTAAAAATTATAAGAGATAGTAAGTCATCGTCATCGCGGTCGTTAGTATATTACATACAGGTTTTGATAATACGGGATTAGGTTGATTCAACATAACAAAATCTATAGTACGCACTTATTGGTCCCACAAGCCACCGTATTCTCAATAAGATGCGGACGAACACTTCACAATCTCCAAATGTGGTACTCCAACTTTTAATGTGTGTTTCTTGTGCTTGAAAATTGTGACAGTCATGAAGGTTGCGTACTCATGTCACCTGTGCTATCTGAAATTTAATCGGCGAAGACACACTTATAAAATTTCTTTTCCTTGCTCAGCAAACCTTTTGAGGGAAAAAAGATTCAAGATCCAGCGAACAAGTGTCAAGTGGCCCTCAAGTTTCAAACACACTTGTGCTTCAACTTCCTATCGAGTAAATAATATTTTCAATCTGCAACGGGCATGGGTTAACACTTAGCACGCTCAGCGTAGTTTGGTTCAGGCTTTTGGATCTATTTATTAATCCGGCGGATCATATACAATCAGCTTGTACTACAATACAGTACCAATAGAGAGTATAGGAGCATATCTCATCATAAGCAGCGAGCACTTGATTTTACTGATACGTTGGCCTCGAATCAGCAAGTTAAATTGAGTGCATGTAAAGATGGCGTATTTGATCGACACTAGTCTGTGTTCCTGAATCTTGATTTTGAGATTTTCCAGGCGCGAAAAAGAAATGAAACGCGTCGCAATTGTACTGTGTGTATAACTGATGAAAAAGGTGAGCACTGAGCTTTAAAAGAAAAGGTCAAGACTGACGGGTGAAAAAGGTGAAGCTAAGCTATGAGCTACGACGGGAATAAAGCAAGATTTTGTCAAGCAACATCGTCAGGAATAATTTAGAAGACTGATGTAATTACACTAAATAGCTGCTTGGATTCATATCCAAAGTTGGCTGAATTTGGGTTATTTATTGATCTGTATGTTACCTTTTAACCAGATCGTGATAACTTCTTCCCCTGAAATCAGCTTAAAGTCGAATCGACAGCTGTGAAGATCATGTAGATCAACTAGCTGTTCTTTTAATGAGTCTGTTTGAAGCCATGAACGAGTAAACTCACTGATCTGACTTACTCATCGTTTTTGTGACAACTAAAGTCTACTTTATCTAATGCGGTACTTTCTTTTGGGGTTCCCCTTGAGATGTATGTTGGTATTATTGTGGAACCGGCTCCCAAGGATACATAACTGACACAAAACGTTCATTATCAATTGCTTGTAGCCCAAAGTCTTCTAGTAGTGATGGATGCTCAACCTACTTCACTTTGCTATATCAAATCATTGCTCAGAACTCAATGGGCCGATTAATGGAAATAGGTGCCAAACATAATCTTAGAAGTCTTGAATAAAGTGAAACCTTTGAAATGATTGCTTTTCACGTACACCCAAATTACTATCATGATGCTTGAACATGTCTCCGAGCTTCCGTCTATAGCCTTTTGAATTGATGATTGTTTTGTACTCAGAGTCAACCACTACCCATATATAGTTACACTTTTTAGATTTCCAACACGAAGCCTAAACAGCTCCTTTAGACAAGGTAGTTTGCCTTCAAATTCTATTAGAATTGCTACAACATAAATCTTTTGAATAATCAAAACTGTTCATAATTGATCTAATGTACAAAATAATGGGGTATCATAAAGAAAGGATATCATAGAAAAAGACTATGCCCTTTTAGTTGAGAGAAAAAAAACAACATTGGAACGAAATCAAAGTAATTGTTTAGAAAAACATAACGACAATTGGCAGAGCGCTCAACATACCAGCGACTAATCTGTTACCAGAACCTTCATATTGTGAAACTTGAGCTGGGGATTGTGGATTAGTACCATTATTTGATGCACCACCTTGAGTTAACAGTTTTGGGATAGAGCTGCTTGAAACACCACCTGAGACTGGTTCTGTAGTTTGAGTAACCAAATGGGTAACATATAATGTAGAATCACCTTGTGTTGAAGTTGGGACCAACTGAGTACTGACCAATGCTGAGCCATTAGAGACTGGAGTACCTGAGCTAGCTGGGGCTGATGACTCTTGAGTTGATGCGATGGTTGTAACTTTACCATCTGGTAAGGTGGAGGTAACTTGGACAACTTGAGTTGAGGTACTCTCAACACCTGAACCAATTGAAACACTAGCTTTTGAAGTTGAAATTGAACTTTTACCAGGAGTAACTTCAGCACTTGATTTAACTGTAGTAACTGAAGTAGCTGCGACTGGGGTAGTCTCTGATGTTGATGCAACTGTTGCACTTGATTCTTCCTTGATTGTAGTAGTTGATGGAACGGCAATTGGTGTGGTTTCAGAAGTTGAAGCAACGGTGTTAGGAACACTTGATGGAGAGTATGATGAATCAGAGCTTAATGGACAATAAGTTGTGTAGACATTGATGATGTTACCAAGTGTTTGAGTAACAGTTTGAACAACAACTGTGGTTGGTTCTTCAGTACAAACATGGCCAGAGCATGAAGTAACGGTTGCAATAGTGGTTTGCAAGTTTTCGACCACAGCTGTGGAAGTGGATAGTTCACCAGCAACAACGTTAGAGGAATCTCCAGTGCCTGAAATTGAAGCTTCTGAAATTGATGAAGAAGAAACTGGTTCAACTGTGGACGCTGTGTCAGAATTGGATGGTGAAGAAATAACTGTAGCTGAAGCAGATGGTGATTCTGAAGCTATCAAACTAGATAAAACAGATGTAGTAGCAGATGAAGAAGTAGAGGATAATGATGAAGAGGCTGATGCAGTGATAGTATTACTCAAGGTGAAACTTTGAGTAGCTCTCTTGACAAGTTTAGCCCCGTTTCTATCAGTAATAGCAATGACGATATCAATGGTAGCTGATTGACCAGTGAATGGAGCAGCAACAATATGGGCTTGCAATGTTTCACCATCTTCAATTTCACCATCATAATTGTATTGGAAGGAACCGCCATTTTGTTGGAAGACCGATGGGGAAACTTTTGAGCCAGAAACCAATAAATCAATATGACTGTATGTAAATTCAGCTTCTTTAGCAGAATAAATCTCAACAAGACTCCAAGGACCTAGTTCAAATGGTATATAAACATCCCATATTGGTGAGCCATCGACAAATGAACCATTGATAGATGGTGTTGCTGATGAACTTGGCAAAGCAGATGATGATTCCGAAACGACTGGTACTGAACTGGAACTGTTAAAATAACCGGAGAATGTTGAGCTTAGAGCTGATGGAGAAGAACTTAATAACGAAGATGATGATGGGACAGTTGCTGAAATGGTTGGGAAAGAAGAAGGGAATGAGCTTGGGTATTCAGAAACGGAAGCAGCGTTAGAGACGTCTGAACTTTCAATAGAAGCAACTGAAGATAGCACAGGACTGGATGACTCGACAGCAGAGCTGGATAATTCATTAATGGAGCTAGTAATACCAGAGCTTGATGGTTCAGCACTGGAGACAGATGACTCGACAGCAGAGCTAGCATCAGAGCTGGAGGATTCATTAATGGAGCTAGTAATGGCAGAGCTTGATGATTCAATGCTGGAGTCAGATGAGGATGCACTGGTGCTGAAAACAGATAAAGAACTTGATGATTCTGAACTCGAAATAGCCTCTGAGCTTGAAATAACAGAAGAGCTTGAAATAGCTGATGAGATTGAGCTTGCACTTGAAGAGCTTGAAGAGCTTGATAATGAGCTTGAACTTGTTGGGGTACAAGTGGTCAAACCTGTTGGACCATTATAGTAGTCACCTAATGATGAAGATGAAGCAAAAATGCTAACAGTAGATGCTGATGTATAGTCAATAGAGTTTGTGGAAACAATATCTGTTTGTGAGTAGCTAGCAGCCTGAACAGAGCTTGGAACATCACCTGTAATCTCAACAACGCTTTCATCACTTGAGTTTTTGATCGGCTCACCAATCAAAATTTCCTTGTTTTCAGCATCAAAAACAAAGTAGAAATTGTTGAAAAAGGTCCAACCTAATTGAAATGACCCTTGCGAGCTGACTCTCCAATTAACTGTACAGTAATCAGTACCAGAGACACCTTGAACAAATGAGGATGTTGGAATTTCAATTTGGATACCACCAAAATCTAAAGTTAAAGATTGAGCTTTCAAACAATCAAAGATGTAACCTTTCAAAGTTGACTCATATTTTGCTTCTAATTTGTTAATCAACTTGTTATAAACATCTTCTGGTAAATATAAACCTGTTGAAGAACCTGTATCAATCAAAATTGGATAAGAGTTACCGTTTGTCAAAGTTTCACAACCATGGTAAAAGTCAAATAGTTTAACATTCCAAGATTGAGCATCAATAACAGGGATGGCGGTTAAGTCACCACTGAATTTAGAAGTATCAATACCACCAAATGTAAATTCACCTTTTGTTAAAGAATCTTGATAAACTGAAAAGACTCTCTTGGAAATGATTTCTTGTTTAAACAAGGTATCAATAAAAGTTGGATCTGGAGAATCTGGATAGTAACCTAAACCAAAAATGTTGGTTGAATCTGCAGCATCATCAACGAGGCCAAAAGTTAAGTTAGCAGTATGTGTATTTTCGTTATCAAATGACACATTATCAGCGACCCATGTACCTTTGAACGATGTACCATCAGCATAATCAACAGAGTAATCTTTATGCAAGGAGATCAAAGAAGTAGAGTCGTTACCATTGAAACCATTTTTTGAAATTGAGCTGTCTTGAACATAACTTGTGTAGGAACCTGTATCAAATGATACAAAAACTTTTTGGTGTTCACTACCGAAGTAAAAATCAGTACCTGGAATGATATAAGTTTGAACTGAAGTGTCAGTTTCAAAAGCATCTTTCTTGACTAATCTTTCTAAACCACCATTTGGACCAACTGGGACTCTTAGCAAAGCAAACGCTTGTGGTAACAATGATGCAATACCTAATAAGCACTTGTAACTTAGCATGATAAAAACTTCCGAACTTTAATAAAACCTTAACGCAATAGAAAATAACTTAAACGTAAATGAATGATGAATGAATGAATTAATAGTTGGTAGTTGTATTAGAATAAACGAGCGTATGGGGTTAGACCTGTTGGAGTTGTGAAGAGTTTGAGGTATTCAAGATACTGTGTGTTGTTGAAAGTGGGCGGTAAGACCATTATATACTCTCGCAATCAGATTGCCGATGAAAGCACCCCAAGGCATAGCTTCCTCTATTCGTCAACTCAGGCTGCTTTTCTCAGATGGATCCATGACTTTTATTGGAAGGGTTTTCAACTCGGAATGCTTGTGTACAGGTTAAATCAGCACCATCATCATTTTGATTCGCGTTTTTCCTCCGTTTTTTGTGAAAAATTCACCATTCCACGAATCCACGAGCACACCAACCAAAACAAATAAACAGAGATCAGCCAATCGCCTAAGGAACGAGGTCAATTCAGATCGAGGGTCCCGAAAGCAAACATTCAAAGCCAAAGGGAACCATTTTACAAACTATGTACATGTACTACACACTGAAGTTTCATGGAGTCTATTCTGTTGAGGAGCTTAAAATTTCAGGGGCTAGCCCAATTGCCGATGTCTGTTTACGCAGGTACGTGCTTTTTTTGAGTGAAAAAATGTTGTATTTGTTCATTTGGTGACCGAATCGAGAATCGAAAAGTTCAGATTTCGGCCTGCAAAATGAATCCCACCAAAAAGGGACGTGAAGTTGCAAGATCTGGCAAGAACTACAAACGTTTGGTTTTGCGAAATGTAACTGCAAGTGGCTCAGGAATCACATACCAAAGAGCCAAACACGTAAATAATATGAACACACCTGATCAAGCGTTGCTAGAGGTCCGAGTGCTCAACTTTCGAAATGTTACATCAGAGCCAGCTTATCTGTGCAGTGTAGCAAATGTTACAGTGACTACACCGCTGTTCAGTACAAAGACACAATTTTATTCAAACAATACAAACTAATATAAATATATTTCTTTTAAACTTCTAGCTTTTTTTTTTGAAATATCACCTCATCAACAACCCATCAGAAAGAATTACCAAAACCCTGACCAGTTGGTTGATATCCTAAACCTGTAGCAGGAGAACCATTAGTGATCATCAATCTTTGGTTTCCTAAAACTGGTTCTTCATCTTTTTGCTTAGCTTCGTCTCTAATTTTCAAATCATCCAACAATTTCTTCAAACCATCACTTCTTTCTCTTTCAACAGCAATTTGGTATGGTTTAATGTAATCATTCAAGTCATGTAACCAAGCTAATTCAATGACCTTATCGTAGTGAATTAAATCATATGCACTGTACAACAAAGCAATGAATGATTCATTGTTACCAGTTTCAACGAAATAAGTCAACAAGTCTTCAGCAACATCAGTTGATTTGGAAATAGCAGCAGTTTCAATGGCATCTTTCCACAATTGATCTGTTTTCAAGATTGACAAAGCCTTATTCCATTTCTTGTTTTTACGGTATAAACGAGCAGCAATTTGTCTGAAGAAAATCAAATCATGTTTTTCTAATCTTGCAGCAAGATCAATTGAATCAAATTTGTCATGTGTATCAACAACGGTACCCAAAGTCTTATAGTCTTCCTCTTCAATTAACAAATCATGGTAAGCGGCATTAACAACAGAGTTATTTTTGTCCAAAACACTAACCAAGAATGGTTTAATTAATGGTAAATTATCTGATTTTTGGAATAGTCTTACAACTCTTGGAATATCAATTCTTGGGGTCAAAACAGTCAATAAATCAGTGATCAAAGATGGATGTTCGTTGACATAGAAATTTATAGCTTTGTAGTAAATTTCTAAGTTAGCAACCTTGACAATAATTTCTTTGAAAGAAGAATGATCAAAACTTGAAGCGGCTTTTTCAATCATGGTCAAAGCAGCATTATCCCATTCATCATAATGAGCATATAAAAAGATCAATTCTGGCCATAAGTGTGCAGTTTCAGTTGCTCTAATAACTTTTGGAATGTTGATTCTTGACCAAAATAATTTCAAGTGTTCTAAGGTTTTTGATGGGTTGTACTTGGTGTATAAAATAGCCAACTCTGTAAACATACCCATATGAGCTCTTTCTAAACCTAAACCAGCTTCAAATAATGAAATCAATTGATCAAAGTAACCTTCACTTTCATATTTTTCAACTAATTCACTCAACTCTTCAGCATGGACAATCAAGTTCAAACCACAAATTTGAGCCAAACGGAATTCTTTATGTTCGAGACATGCGTCATTAACTTGCTTCCAGACCTTAGTGTTACTAGCCTTTCTAGCACATTCAACAGCTGATTGGTAATCATCCAAGAAAACTAAAGTACTTGCCAATTTTGAGTAATTTGAAACTGATGAATACAATAGTTTAGCAGCTTTATAATCTTTACGATCATATAATTTATCACCAACTTCATTTAAATCAGCGACATTTGAGCCATTCAAAAATGATTCAATTTCATTCAATTTACCAAGCTCAGCATATGCAACGACAATCTCACCATCAATCTTTGGTTCCTTGTAATGTTCTCTAGCCATCAATAAGAATTTGATCAACTCTTCAAATTTACCAGCAGAATCAGCAATATCAATAACGGATTCAAAGTTTGAAGCATCACCAGCTTTGATGTATGAATCAATAGCTTCTGGAATACGCAAACCATCTAATTGAGCAGTACCTAATTGACTCCATAATTGTGATTCACCAATCTTTTCAGCATAAGTCTCACCTCTGTCCAAAGACAAGATATCTTCAACTAAAACTTTCAATGCTTGAGAGTGCAATTTATTCTTGTCATAAATTTCAAAAGCTTCTTCATGTAAACCAGCTTCAGTACATAGGGTACCAATTTCATTTGGATCAAATTGGTCTAATTTCTCAATGTATGAGCTAACCTTAGTTGGTTCAACTTTAATAGCAGTTAATAATAACAAACCTTGTAATGATGGGTTATCATTGAATGGTGATGGCTCTAAAATGATCTTTTCTAGCAATTCAACCAACTCTAGAGTTAATCCATTATCCATAAAAGCTTTAACTGTCAATGAAACAGGTTCTGGATCAGTCAATTCTGGAACAGCAGTACCAACAACTTGATCAATTAATTGTCTTCTGTGAATGTTTTCTTCACTCAAAACTTTGTTCCATAAGTTCAAATCAGATCTTTTCAATAAGTATCTAGCTTGATATTTGTACATAGAGTTTTCATTGGTGATTCTAATTAATTCATCATCATTAGCACCTCTTTCATAAGCTATGTATGCAAGATATGGATCTCTCTTCTCACAGTAATGACCAACTTCTAAAGTATCATAAGAGTCATTTTCTTTCAAAAACTTTTCTGGATTGTTGTTTGAATCGATGTAGATTTTAGCTAAAGTGTTGAAAACAGCTTGATCTTGAGAGCCAGCATTCAAAGTAGCTTCTAGGAATGGTAATAATAACTTCAAACGGTTTCTCTTTTCAACTTCAGCAGTTAACTCAGCAATTGGAACTTGACCAAGGACACTTTGAATCAAGTTTTGGATAACTTTTTCGTCACAATCAACATCTAACAAAGCAGCAACAACTTGTGGAGTTTTTGATGGGTTAACTTGTTGAACATAAACTTCAATAAACTTGAAAAATTGATGTTTGTACAAGTACAAAATCAAATCATGAATATAATCAAAACGGTCGCAAACAATAATCAATGGCAATTGATCTTGTAAATTGGCATCTTTCAAAAAGTTTTTAACTTTTTCTGGATCATAAACATTGTTATCTTTAACAACACGCTCAATTTCTTTGACTTGGCCCAATTTTGAAGCAGATTGAATATATTTGAAAACAACATCTTTGTCATCAGTTAAGTTAACAATAGAAGCCAAGTAGTAGTACAAACCTTCATGACAACGGAACTCTTCGAACAATTTGACCAAAGTAGCAGAACCCAATAAATCAGAATATTTGGTGGCGACTTGGATAACAATTTGTAAATTTTGAGCAATGTTTCTGTCCAACAATTCTCTCAAGGCAACCAAAGATTGTTCAACATTTAGTTTACCAAAGTATGAAACTAACCAATCAGCTGGGATAGCGTTTGTGTTGACAATAACCCTCTTGATGTCTTTGATATCTGAGTAGTTTTCCAAAGCTCTTTGATATAAACCAGCCTTTTCTGCCAATTGTGCAATAGTTGGTTTATCATAATGATGGAACATATCGTTACCAAGAATAGCATCAGCAACTTGTGGAGCATGTAGTAAGTTGATTTCCAATAATCTTGTTTGTAAATGTCCTTGGTTTGGGGAATCATCTTTCAAAGCATCCAATAAGAATGATGTACCTTGTTGAATAAAGTTTTGACTAAAGAAAATATCAGCAATTTTTTCAACTTCAATTTGCTCGCTTGTTGATGGTGAGTTTAATAAACTAATGGCAAATTCCGAAGCTTTATCTGGATTTGATCTTAATAAGTTTGAAATCAAAACAATAAAGTTTGGTTGATAGCCAACTTTTTCACTGTATGGCAAGATTTTATCAAATTGACCAGATTCAGCTAATGCAGAGATAACTTTTGGATGAGTTTTAGCTCTCAAGTAAATCGCTAATGCTAAGTTCAAATCAAATGGTTTAACAATATCACCTAATTCTTCTGAGGAGGTCAATTTATCTTCCTTCAACCATTTTTCAAACAATTGTTTACGATCTTGTTGTAAGACTGGTTTAGCTAATTCAATAGTTTCAAATTGATTTAATTGACCTTTGTCCAATAAAGTTGAAAAATATTGTAAAATTGGAGAGATAGAACCTGGTGGGGCTTGAATATTTTTCAATTTTTGAATAGTGGTTGGTGTTCTCAATTGTTCTGAAGATGCAGCAACTTTAGCAGCATTTGAGTAATCACCTTGATTCAATAAAGTGTCAAATTGTTGCAAAAACAAGTTTTCAGCACCTGGTAAACCACCTCTTGAAGCCAATGATAAAGCTAATGGGACATTAGCCAATTTGTTCAAAACGTATGGAATCAATTTATCTTTTGAAATTTCAACAGCCAAAACTTGACCATTTTTGTTGATAGCCAAGATACCGTTACGATCATCATAACTTGAAGCAATGAAAACTAGAATGGCAGTAATTCTGTTGACGAACAAGTTTTGACCACTTTCTAAATCATATAAATGGATGAAACCATATTTGGTCAACAAATAAATGATACCGTATTTCTTAGAGATTTGTAAACTAATTGGGAAATCATTTACAGCATCTGGAGGGAAGAAAATGTCAACTGTTTTCTTTTGAAATGGTGGGTTATTGTTGTCATGATCGATTTCGATGATGTGTAATTGTCCCGCAGTAGCAGTTCTATTACCACAAACAAACACTTGAGTTGGAGAACTAGCATTTTCCAAAGTTATTGAGCTGAAATTTGCAACATGACCTTCAATAGCTTGTGAAACATTTCTTTGTTTAGAGTAAAGTTGAATTTTACCAGCGATACGACCATTTTCTTGAGTAATACCAACAACGGCAAACCAATCAAAGTTGGCATTAGCAACAAAATTAATGATTTGAGCATTGTTTAAATTGGCATGTCTTGTAGTCAATTTAGTTGGGCCTGATGAAGGTTGGCCATCAAAAACATTCCAAGTGTAAATAGATGAGGCAGTAACCAAACCCAATTGTTCATCATTAAGCCATTTCCAAAAGATAACTGGTTCATCAGTGTTGAAAGACTTTAGCTTTTCTTTAGTTTGTAAGTTAAAGATCTGTAAAGTTGTACCATTAGCTCTTAATGAAATGATAAATTGTGAAGGGTGTAAAATAGCATTATCGGCAGTCATGTTTTTTCTAGTGACCTGGTTGTTGTTTTGCAAATCAACAATGGCAACAGTATTTGTACCATTGACTTGCTCCCTAACAACGACATAACGATCACTTTCCAAAGTTGTTGATCTGAATTCGAGTGATTGTTGATTTATCCCAAGAGAGGTCAAATCAGCCAACTCTGTGAATTCAATTGGAATGTCACTCATGTTGTATGTTTAAAAAATCTTTGAAGCAATTCGACCGATACAACTGAGCTTAAAACTTTGTAATTGAATTATAATTTGACTTAATCGACTTGAATTTTTGTTGAACTTCGATAACTGTGTTGATTCGGTAGATTCGTTGTCGTGTTTTTTTGCTAGCAGCCCCTAATTTTGCCAGCGCCCACACAAAATTCTAGATTAGGGTGGAAAGGGCGGGCGACTGCTTAGCTAAAGAGATCGTGTAGAGGACACATCAAGACAGGGTGAGTTATATAGAGGGCGACGATATCCGGAAGTATAATAATACTATCTATTAAATCTATTTAAACAAAGCTTCTAGGTCGAATTCACCATTAACCTTTGTGACCACACCGTCTTCGGTGACAATACCGTCAATTAAATCATGAGGAGTGATATCAAAAGATGGGTTCCATACTTCAATACCCGGTGCTGCAACACCAACTTTACCACTAACAGCATAACCTTTTTCATTTCTTACAACTTCATTAGTAGTAAGATCAATAACACCACCACTGACATTTTGCAATTCATTAGCTGGTCTTTGTTCCACAACGATGTCATCACCATGTTGAGTTTTAAGATCAATTGTAGTCTTTGGCGCAACAACCAAGAATTTGATACCAAATGGTTTGCAGATTAAGGCCAATTGATAAGTACCGATTTTGTTTGCAGTATCACCATTCTTAACAATTCTATCAGCTCCAACGACACATGCCTTAATTGGAGGTTTTGATGGATCTTTATTCAATGATGAAATTAAATAAGTAACCATTGAATCAGTGACTAGTGTTGAAGGGATTTTTTCATAAACTAATTCGTAAGCAGTTAATCTAGCACCTTGGTTATACGGTCTAGTTTCCAATGGGTATACACGTGAAAATTTAGCAGTTGTAGTCTTAATTTTTTTGGTAGCTGGCTCATCTTCATTGATTGTTGTATTGAATTGTTCTGCATGTTTCCATAACGATCTAACAACACCCAAGGCTGTACCATAACCACTTGTAGCTAGTGAACCAGTATTACAAATTGTCAAAACGCTGAAATCACCTTCAAAATTTTCTTTGGCTAAATGTTCCAAGATCCAATCTTTACCATTTTCACCCAATTTAACGTTATTAGTGTAATCATCATCGATTAAATCACAGCCAAACTTCAAGATTTGTGGGTAAAGTTCATCAATTGTGGATGCGCTTGTGGATTTAATAATTTCAATAACTTCATTAACAGCATTTGATAGATTAACAGCAGTTGGTCTACTTGTTACCAAATATTCCAATCTCTGAATTAATTGAGATTTAAAGTTGTTGAAATCTTTCAAATCATAAAATGATTGACCATTAAATTTATCACCAAGAAAGATATTAAGCTCCACGAGGATCGATAAAGTACCGACAATAGCTATAGCTGGAGCACCTCTAACTTGCATTTTTTTGATGACATCGTGGGCATCAGCGATGGTGTTGATGGTGATGTATTCGGTGGCATAGGGAAGCAAAAGTTGGTCCAATATGGAGAGTGAGATGGTCTCTCTATCAAATTTGATCGCTTGAAGGGACATTTAATTGGGTGGTTGGTAAGAGTCTTTAATGTTTAAAGATTCAAGTCGTTTTCTTTTAACATGTTGACTTTAGCATTTCTCGAGAAAAAAAATAAAGTATGGCTCTGCTCCAACTTCTAACCATGGATAGACTTCAAACTTCAATACCCTACAAAAAGAATCAATGGGCTCAAATACCAAAATAAAGAAGGCTCAATCACACAGTCATACACACAGAATGCTTTTTACACCATCATCGTACACTAAATCTCAATCGTCTTATAACGTTGAAATTTGTCATAGTTAACGGGGTTTAATCCAAATTTGGCTCCACAGTCGATCGGCAGATAAAGTACCCTAAAAACATATAAAGGAGTGATAAAGGAAGCCCAAATGAACTTCTGATAAAATGCTTCTCTCAAGTCAATTGAATTGATTATATTGGACAATGTCTGACCTCAAGTTGAATAATCCCACTTCAACCAATTCAAAGTTCAAAAGACACCTTTTAGGTGCTTTAATGATCTTATCTTTGATAAGTTATTCAATTTATACCCATATTTCATGTTTCAACGAGACTGCTATTGAAATTCCACCAAACCCATACGCTAATATCAAACCATTACGTCCAAGTGATTCAAAGAAGGCTCATTTCATCTACACAGACCCTGAATTCAGAAACAAATCACTAGAAACATATCAAGGTATTTTACAAATCCCAACAGAAGTTTATGATTTTACTCAAAGACCAGAAATTGATATTTCAGGATGGGAACCTTTTTTAAAATTACATGAATATCTTGAAGAGACATTTCCGTTGGTGTTTAAACATTTAAAAGTGGAAAAAATTAATAAACTTGGATTGATTGTTACGTATCAAGGTTCTGATTCCTCATTACCCCCATTATTATTAACTGCTCACCAGGATGTTGTCCCTGTTGATACTGATACTTTGAAAAGTTGGAAATACCCACCTTATTCAGCACATTTTGATGGTCAATTCGTTTGGGCTAGGGGTTCTGCTGATACTAAAAATTTATTATCAGGTATTTTTGAAACTTTTGAAGAATTGTTAAAAGATGGGGTTAAGCCTAAAAGAACCATTATATTTGCAGGTGGTTATGATGAAGAAGCTATTGGAAGGTATGATGGTGCTGTCTCATTAAGTTCGTTCCTAGAGGAAAGATATGGTCATAAATCCTTCTATGGTCTAGTTGATGAAGGTGGTAGTGTTTCGAAATTTGGAGATTCATGGATTGCAACTCCATCCATTGGTGAAAAGGGTTATTTAGATATTTATATTGAGCTCTTCGTTCCAGGTGGGCATTCATCAATCCCACCAGATCACACTTCAATTGGAATTGTTGGTGAATTGACTACATTGATTGAATCTAACCCATATCCTTCAGTTTTGACACTTGATAATCCTATTTTGGATTTGTTAAGAACCGTTGGTGAGACTTCAAATGAGTTAGATGATTCTATCAGATATGATTATATCCATGCTAAATTTGATGAAGGCGCCCTTAAGAGAACATTGGAAAGATTGACTAAAGAAAAGGGAACAAAATACTTGGTTCGCACAAGTCAAGCTATTGATATCATTCAAGCAGGTGTTAAAATCAATGCTTTACCTGAAGTGTTGACATTGGGAATCAATCATAGAATCTCATTGGAACTAACCGCTGATGAAATCATTCATAACGTTGTGGGTCATGTTGAAAAAATTGCTAAAAAGCATAACCTGGGCTTAACGTGGAATAATAGTGAAGTTATTCTTGATACTACAGATGAAGGTCATTTCAATGTTTATTCAGTGCAAGCTTTGGATCCATCACCTTTATCAACCACAAATGATAAGACTTGGGATGTCTTTGCAAGTAGTATCAAACATACTTATGATGATATTGTGTTCAAAAGTTCAAATGACACAATTTCAGTGGCACCTTCTTTGGTTGGTGGTTATACGGACGCTTCAAGATATTGGCCTTTAACAGACCACGTTTACAGATTCATTGCAGCTACAGGAGCTGGTTATGATATTCATGCGATCAATGAACGCTTTGAATTTGATAGTCATTTACAAACCATTGCGTTTTTGTATGATTATATCTTGAACGTTAACGAGTATGATAGTTGAATTTGAATCATAGGAATCTACTAGTTTTAGATCATAAATAAAAACTCCATTTGTATCAAAAAAATCAATCTAAATATTCTATAATAAATATCTATTTGTCCAAGACTTTAACTTCATTGTCGATGAAGGTCTTTTCATATGGACCAGAAACTGGAGTACCAAAGACGATTTGAGCTTGAACAGACCAAGATTTTGGAACTCTATCACCTAAAGCAGCTTGAACATAACCATTGTAATGTTGTAAATGACCACCTAAACCAATTTCTTGTAAAGCGGCCCAAGTGTTGATTTGAGCAGCACCGTTAGCAGTAGTGGCCCAGATTGGGAAGTATGGAGCATAAATGGCGAAATCAGTTTGGAATTTCTTGACGGTTTCTTCTTCATCAAAGAAAATAATTGAACCATAAGCTTCATCTTTTGCAGAAATTGGTCTTTTTTTACCAGATTCATTTTCAATGGCATCAGCAACTGAACCCCATATTTGTTTGTGTAATTCACCAGTGACAATAACAGCTCTGACGGTTTGAGAGTTGAATGAAGTTGGAGTGTGTTTGACGATTTGTTGAACGATGCTTTGAACTTGGTCAACAGTGACACCTTCTGGTAAAGTGTTTTGTAAAGCGTAATGGGTACGTCGAGAAGTGATGGTTTTCAAGAATTGAGACATTGTGAGTTGTATGATATGGATCAACAGACAGACTACATCTTTCAACAGAGGAAATGGATGTGTATTTATATTTGCAAACTGTGGACGCATTGATTAGAAAGATGCACCTGAGTTTCACCGTTTCACGTACTGAAAAGTTGACAAATAATCTGACTAAAACATTTCAAATCTGAGCCTCGGACATGTATGGCGTCTAGTTTAGGCAGACAACTCCGTGTGGATACATAGATATTAACTAGTGTACAATAGTGATACGTTAGTAATTTGATTTATAATACAGGTTGGATTGTTCATGGTGTTGTGTCAAAAGATATACCCGATCACTGTCGCTTCTATAGTGAAGTGTATATTCAATTGGCTGTTTTAAGTTTAGTCAACTAAAGAAACAGCTCTTGGGCGAGTCAAGGGCATGAGCAGCCGCTTCCGTCTACAATCAATTGACTTACTACAACTAGCTCAAGCGTAGCACCATAATTCCAATCTGAATCCCTCCCTGGCTTTACCATCCTCTTACACCACCTCTTCTGCTACGCGACTCTCTAATTGGCCAGTTTGAATATCTTCTTTATCATGTGCAGGAAAAATTAATTCTCTTGTTGGACGCAATCAAAAAAAAAAAATTATTGTTCATCGACAAATGTTGAAAACCCTTCGATCAAGTACAACTCGTCAATTCTTGAAATCAATAACAACTTTGAAGATGTCTGCCGAATTAACTCACCCAACTATCAAGGACGGATGGTTCAGAGAAATCTCTGACACCATGTGGCCAGGTCAAGCAATGGCTCTACGTGTTAAGAAAATTCTCCACGTTGAACAATCAAAATATCAAGATGTTTTAGTCTTTGAATCAACTGATTATGGTAATGTTTTAGTCTTGGATAACGTTATTCAAGCCACTGAAAGAGATGAATTCTCTTACCAAGAAATGATTACCCATTTGGCCATGAACTCTCACCCAAACCCAAAGAAAGTCCTTGTCATCGGTGGTGGTGACGGTGGTGTCTTGAGAGAAGTTATCAAACATGAATCTGTTGAAGAAGCTGTTTTGTGTGACATTGATGAAGCCGTTATTAGAGTTTCCAAAGAATACTTGCCAGAAATGTCTGCTTCTTACAAACATCCAAAAGTCAAAACTCATATTGGTGATGGTTTCAAATTCTTGGATGATTACAAAAACACTTTTGATGTTATCATCACTGACTCTTCAGATCCAGAAGGTCCAGCTGAATCTCTATTCCAAAAACCTTACTTCCAATTGTTGAAAGAAGCCCTAACTGAAAAAGGTGTTATTACCACTCAAGCTGAAAACATTTGGTTACACATGAAAATCATCACTGATTTGAAAAAAGCTTGTAAAGAAGTCTTCCCAGTTGCTGAATATGCCTACACCACTATTCCAACTTACCCATCTGGTCAAATTGGGTTCATGGTTTGTTCAAAAGATGCTAATGCTAATGTTAAAACTCCATTGCGTTCAATCTCTGAAGAACAAGAAGCTAAACTATACAGATACTACAACAAGGCAATCCATTCAGCTTCATTTGTCCTACCGACATGGGCTGCTAAAGCTTTAGAATAGATTTTAAATTCGATTTAATTTCCCTTGGATGTGATTGAAAAATATTGTAGTGCCCAATACCATCTTTGATTTTTCACATCTTCAAAAATGTAAACAAAAAAGCCTACATCAAAGATTCTAATACACACCAGCTTCTTCAATGCCCGAAAGAATAGTTGGAATAGCAGGCGGTGGGTATGAAGCTGCTATTTGCGACTTACTACCAGCAAATAAAGACAGATCCACACTAGTCCACACGCTCATTAATGCATATGGTTTAGATTCTTATTGTGAACCAATTACAGTACGACAAGCTACAAAAGAAGAATTGACCAAATTTCATGATAGCTCTTATGTCAATTATGTTTTGAGGAGAAGGAAATCAATAGATGAAGGACTGCCTTCAAACCTACACTCTAAATTGGGGAAATATCAAATTGGACAAGATGGTTCAGATTCAGATTCAGATCAAAGCGATGATTCAGATCAAGAATCAGATTCAAATGACACTTTACTAAGTTATGGATTGTTATATGACTGTCCGGTATTTCCATACATGCCACAATATATCACAACAGTAGCTGGCTCTACAATATCTGCTGCTAAATACTTGACAAAACCTCGTGAAGAACAAATCCAACGCGTTGCAATCAATTGGAATGGTGGTCGTCACCATGCCAAAAGGGCAAGGGCGTCAGGTTTTTGCTATGTTAATGATATAGTGCTCGGTATATTGGAACTCAGGAAGAGATATGAAAAAGTTATGTATATTGATCTTGATTTACATCATGGTGATGGTGTGGAGACCGCTTTCAAATTTTCTGATAAAGTATTGACGTTTTCAATCCATAGAAAAGATGTTGGGTTTTTTCCGGGGACTGGTGAATTAGATGATGTTGGGAAGGGGAAAGGTTCTGGTTACTGTTTCAATGTTCCTATAAGGCATGGTTTGAATGATGGCTCGCTGGAGAAAGTCTTAGATGGTTGTTTGATGCCAACAATTCAAAAATTCAATCCCGGGTGTATTGTGGTACAGTGTGGTGTTGATGGATTAAGTAGTGATGAGCATCAAGAATGGAATCTTACTATAAAAGGTTTTGGAAAAGAAGTTGCTAAGATTCTTGATGTCGGGAAACCAACACTATTGTTGGGAGGAGGTGGATATGAACATAGGCAAGTTGCTAGATGTTGGACATACCTAACAGATATCGCATTAGGAAAAGATACAGTGTTTGATTTAATACCTGAACATGATAAATCAGATGTTTATGAAGATGAAAATTACGAGTTTTGGAATATTCCATCAAAGAACATGATTGATGAAAATGACGATGAATATATTGAGATGCTTAAAGATGCTATAACGGGGAGAATTAATTCATGGTAAACGATCACCGAACTTAGATTTCCAATTAGGATTCCATCTATCTGCACTTTTCAATACTGCACCTTTCTTCAAAGTTTCATAATAACTTTCATCTTTGAATAGTTTTTCCAAGCTGTTGAACATTTCATTTGAATCCTTAACAGATAACCCATTCACACCTTCAGTCACAAGTTCTGGTAATGCAGGGAAACCAAGTGCAATAACAGGAACACCACAACCAAACATATCAACAACCTTCATTGGTAAATCAATCCCGCTTGACGAAGTGTGTAAAGAAACACCAACATCCGCAGTAGCTAATATCTTTGGATAATCTTCAGCTGTCAACCATGCATTTAATACATCAATTTTTTTGAAATCTGCATCTTGAACTTTTTGTAAAAATTCATTCTTCATTGGCCCTTTACCTGTGATGATAACTTTCAATTTAGGCAGAGTAGATTGGGTATCATATTTCCTTAAAGCGTCAATCAAGATGTTGAAATCTTCATCAGGTGTAAAAGAAGTGGAACTGATCAATACTTTATCAGTTGATGCGTCAAATTTTGCAAATAAATTAGGATGTTTTGAAATGACATCTTGTCTCTCATCAATTGTCAAAGGTTTGAACTGTTCAGCTGCCTTATCATACAAGACAATGATTCTTTTCTTTTCAACACCACATTGCTTTTGTAAAAATTTACGCATAGCATCTGTCACTGTTAGATTGATATCAGCAAATGAAGCCAATAACTTTTCATAAATTCTTGAAATTGCCACAAATGGATGAGTTGGTGCTAATTTGATTTGAAGGATACTAAACCCCAAGTTATGCCAGTCAATAATTAACTTTGTTCTTGTAAGGTACTTATAAACAACTGCAATATATAATGTTGGAATTGAAGGAGGGTTTTGAACCAATAGATAGTTTGCACCTCTCAATTCAAACAATAATTTTGATATATTAATTATTTGTCCCAGCACTTTCAACACACCAAAAACAATGAAAGGTAAATTATGAGTGTTCCTTATGATTTTGATTTCATTGATACTAACATTTTCATTCTCAGTCAAATCGATTGGTGGTGCTTCTTCTAAATAACCACACAAATCAACACTATACCCCTTATCAGCAAAGCTTCTGGCATGGTAGCAGATTCTAGGAGAGTGCCCCAAGTCACCAAGCACAAATATTATTACCCTTTTCTTTGTGGACACGTTACCATAAATGTAAGGTAGCACAACATAGGTCAGCACTGGGAGCAGGAAGTACAGCCCGATTAAATACCAAACCCAGGTTGGATAGTCCAGGTAGTTGACAAACTGGACAACTTTGGCGTAGATGAAGCCAGCAATTGGGATGTTCACTATCGACACCATTGCAGTCCACTTCCAATAAGCCAATGTCTCTATTTTCTTCACCAAATTTAGTGTATTGTGAGCCTTGAATCGTGATGATTTGTTGATGTTTTTGCGTGTCAATAGCAAGAATTTGATGCTACGTCAAGAAAAACATTTTTCTTTCGTGAAAACGACAATTACTTGTTTACACTTAAGGCACTCGCAATACAACACGCAACAATCACTCCAAAAAGCATCACAATGGTGAGTATCATGGGCTATAGAATTGATTGGAATTGATGGGTAATGGATTCATAACATTTGACGCCATAGCTGCTGTTAATGCTGGTGTTTTATGAGCATATTACACGTCTCTTCATTCCCTAGACTGTTTTTTTTTTTGGATGGCGATTCACCAACAACAAGCTGACCAGGAGCATGGGTTTATCAACAATTCCGATCTTGTTTTTGAAAGTATCAATACTAATGGTTCAAATAGGCCTCTGAAAAATTGACTGAAGAACAAATTGCTGAATTCAAAGAAGCTTTCGCTCTATTCGATAAAGATCAAGATGGTCGTATTTCAGGTACCGAATTATCAACTGTCATGAGATCATTAGGATTCTGTCCTTCTGAATCAGAAGTCACCGATATGATGAATGAAATAGATGTCAATGGTGACCACCAAATTGAATTTAGTGAATTTTTAGCCTTAATGAGCAGGTGAGTATAAACTTTTACGTTGGTTTAATCCGATGATGCCAGCAAAAAAAAACACAGGCGGAACATTTATTAACATCCATGAAAGACAATTGAAAACAAATGATTCAGAACAAGAATTACTAGAAGCTTTTAAAGTGTTTGATAAAGTAAGTGGCTGATATATTTTTCCTTTTCATGGATTTATCAATACTAATCTATTTATAGAACGGTGATGGTGTAATTTCAGCAGCTGAATTAAAACATGTTTTAACTTCAATTGGTGAAAAATTAACAGATAAAGAAGTTGATCAAATGATTAACGAAATAAGTGATGGTTCAGGTGAAATTGATATCAAACAATTTGCTGCTCTTTTGTCCAAATAATGATTTAAAACTTATTATTTGCATATTTTGGAACCCTCTTTTTTTTATTTTACTGTTTTACTTGATTTTTAATCTCTTTCTTACTTTTTACGTTAGAAAACAATATAATTTTGTTGTCTACAATTATGCCCAACTTGATGATCCCTTTTAAATACTAGAAATAAAGCTTTTTGTTAGACGCATATCAATTATTTGTGTGTTTAGTTTGTTGTCATACGATGTATACCAAGTGTGTGTTTTTTTAAATGATTGTAAAATTCATGATATCTATTCTCAACTATTAACTTCTATGGAAACGATCATTTTCTTTAGGAACCGCATTCTTTAGATATCGTTTAAATGGATTTTCTTCTTCTTCCTCATCTTCATCCTTCTTTGTAGCTCCTATATCACTTTTACTAACATTACTATTAACTCTGGTGGCTTCAACTTTATCCTTATTTTTTTGAGGTAATTCAGAAACAACTTTTGAAAAATCATTAGCCAAAGCAGAGTTAGCTTGGAAGCTCGGTTTCTTTTTTGGAATAGCTGGTGGTGATGACTTCTTTTCAGGTAATGAAATTTGTGGTTTCTTAGCTGCAATAGGTGGTGGTGTTTTCTTTGTGACATTAATACCTGATGGTTTTGGAGCTAAAGGTGGTGGAGCCTTCTTTGATTTAGCCTCCTCATCTGTAGCACTAATATTTGACGGTTTAGGTTTCAATGGAGGTGGTTGTTTCTTTGGTTTTGTTGACTCTTCAGATTCTGAACGATGTGGTGCCGGTGGTGGTAATGAGAATGAAGAAGCTGCTGAAATTGGAGCTGGAGTTGGAACTGGACGTTCTGGTTTAACATTGTGTGAATTCGTGGCACCATCCTGAGTTCTTCTAAAAGGTTTTGGCGGTGGAGCAAATTGATTCAAAACAGATTGAGGAGCAACAGGTTCAGTTGACGCTGGTGTCTCTGCATTTTGATGAGGAGTGTAGGGTGGAGGTGGAGCTTCATTGTTTTCATGTTCATGTGAAGAAGGAATTGGCGTTGGAACAACACTTGACCTATCTCTTGAAGGTGGTGCAGGTGATGCATTGGCTGGGCTTCTTGCTGGTGGAGCTGGAGGAACAGGTCTTGAAGAACCTGTACCAGTTTTGGAAACAGCGCTTGGTTTCTTGTGATGTTCAGCTGGTGTTGTGCCACGAGGTCTTGGAGGAGGCGCAAATTTGACATCAATTTTGTAATCATAAGAACCAGCTATACCACGATGGACCTCTTCATTCTTTTCACTTTCCAATTTATCACTGGTTGTTTTTCTTGGTGGTAACGATGTGCCACTTTTGGCTGATCCACCAGTTAATTGAGGTGACTTTATAGATGGACTTACAGCTTGGTGTCTTGGAGGAACTGGAAGCTTAGAAAGATCTGGAGACTGAATTGATGGCGAGGCTGGACCGATCTGTTGTGCAGTAGCTTGGGTGTTTATAGCGCCTGGAATCGGTGCTTGTACTGGTTGCCGAATTGAAGCTGGACCTTGTGCTGGTGCTTCATTTTGTACTGGAGGTGGAGCAACTGGTGCTCTTGTATAGGTTCTTGGACCTGGAAGAGGAGGTGGTGCAGTTGAAGTTTCAACAGTATTCGTGCTTGTAGCTGATGAGCCAGTATCTGCCGCTTTGACTGGCACCGCACCTTGATAGTATGGATTTTTCAAATCTAATGGAGGAGCTGTACTATCAGCTGGCTGAACTTCAACAACTTTCTGTTCTGTGTATTGCTGAACAGGCTGTTGTTGTGGTGGTTGCTGTCCACCAGGTTGAAGTGATTGTTGAAGCTGTTGTTGCAATTGCTGTTGGAATGATTGTTGAGGTTGTTCTTGCTGAGTTACTTGTGGGACTGGTTGAATAGGCTGCGTTTGTTGTTGGTAGCCTGGTTGAACAGGAATTTGCTGGTTAGGTTGAGCATACTGCTGAACAGGCTGTTGAACAGGCGCTTGAACATTTTGCTGATATTGTTGAACATTTTGCTGAGGCTGCTGCTGCTGCTGCTGCTGTTCTTGTGGATTTGGATTAGCCTGGCTCTGTTGAGCAGCTGCAAAACTTGAGGCAAATTTACCAGCAAAATTCATAGCTTGTTTTCCATTAATGGAATAAGCTGGCAACTGAATGTTCTGACCTGATATTTGAAGTTGGCTCGCAGGAATTTGAATGTTTCCTGAACTTTTTTCATCACTTGTAGATGATCTTGATGGAACTTGAGGAACTTGAGGAATAGCCCTTTGTTGATATTGAGGAGCTTGTTGAGGAACCTGTTGAGGAACCTGTTGAGGAACCTGTTGAGGAACCTGTTGAGGAACCTGTTGCGGAATCTGTTGAGAAATCTGTTGAGGAGCTTGCTGACATTGCTGCTGTGGTACTTGTTGATTAATCAATTGACCTGTTGTAGGATCATATTGATTATTTTGAGGAGCCACATTGACATAAGCTGTATTTTGCTGATATTGAGCTTCGATTGGCACAGTCTGTTGATATTGTACTTGACCCACTTGGCCCTGTTGATACACAGGAGGTTGACCAGGAGTTGGAATCGGTCTCTCTTGAGCCTGTGTTTGTGTAAACTGGATAGCTTGTCCTGTGTTGGGATCATACTGAGTTGCTTGAGCTGTTGTAGCCAATTGAGCTGTAGGTGGTGTCTTCGATTTACTTGTGTATTGATTTTGACCTGGCTTCAATGGTGGCGCTGGAAAACTATCAGCTTTCGCTAATGCAGTTATTGGCCTGGACTCTCCAAAGTCTGGTGATTGTTTCCCTTTAAACATATTGTTAGTTAACATTCTTTAGTACAACAATCATTTTACTCACCATCTTCAGAACCTCCTTGTTGCCTTGTAATATTGGAATTTCTTTGATTCTGAACTGCATTGTAGCCTGTCTTTCCAACAAACTTTGCTCCTCTATAACTATATTTACCAGCAGCTTTAGCACCTTTGAAAATACTTTCTTTATTGTTATCCCAAAAGTCACTCATTATATGGCTTGATCTCCTTAACCTTGGTAAAGATTTTGTGGTTCAATTCTATGGCTTGTCCTTGAAGAATTTATTAGAGTATGTTAAGTCGTTCTTTTTGAATTGGATGAAGTATTCTGAGGCTATGTGTTCTTAAACGATGATCAATGGTTCAAGAATCAAAACTCACGACTAGTTCATTTCTTGAGCCTTCATTTTCTCTCCAAAGGCTAAATCGCAAGGTGCTATGCTTTCGCGAAATTATTGGTTTTTCAATGTTTACGTGAAACCAGAAAACATATAAACGCGTTGAAATCACTCAAGTCGATGCCCCAAACATAATGTCGTTCTTTGATAGCAATTTGAAGTTATTCAAATCCAATGATATTGTTATAGATTTTAGCTCAAAGAGACTGGCTCACAATTTAAAGATATTGGTCGTTGCAATTTTAGCAGATTCACACGATGATTTGATCATATCTTCAAGTTTATCGACCCTTACAACTGAAGAAATACAAGAGCTCACGAAAGTGAAGCATGAACAAAACATTGAAAATATTAAGGTAAAAGAGTATGATGTGAATACTTTGACAATAACGTTCCCAAATCAGATTTACAAGAAACTATCGCTTACTCTCATCAAAAGTGTGGAACCTTCAACTAAACCATATAGCACATTGATTTTGGCTAGAGGAGTACCAAAGTTCTCAAATTTATTATTACAATGGCTTAAATCAGAAACTGGTGCATTGATAAGGCCCGTCAAATTCCATTCTCAGTTCTTGATAGAATGTATGAATATCGTTGTGAATGGATTATCAAACGATAACTCAAGATTAGGTGATCTGGAATTAGTTTTCAATGCACAAACCCAGCTCAATGCACTTTCAAATATTTCAATAGAGATATCAAATACAGAAATAGAAAAATTCTCCAAAGAAGCTGGTGATGAAGAATTGAGGAAATTGATCTATGAGTTTTTATTTGAAAACACTTCTATTGATTTTGAAAAATTTGATCTAATAAAGTTTAAGTGTAATTTCCTCTACATTACAAGTGATGGGAAACTAAAGTTCTTCAAAGGTATACCCAGATTAGGGGCTTCTGATACTATTGGGTTTACAGCATGGGACTTTATTGAAAAAATATATGAAATCCTATAAGTTTTGAAGCAAATTAAAAACTGTAGTGACGTGGTCGCTCTCATTATTTGATTGGTGAAACAACGTAGTATTCTGATCCCAAAAATTGGGTCAAGAACTTCTTATCTTTATCAGCATAAGAATAATCTGGTAAAGATTCAATTGTATCTTCAATTTGTTTTTTAAGCTTTGCTTTTTCATCATCTGGGAGACTGGTTATATAACTTCTCGATAACCAATAGTCATAAACAATGGTCTTATCGAAAGGATAGATTTTATGCTGGAATTCATTGATAGCAGCATCTGAATCAAAAAAATTTTGATCCTCAAAAGCATCCCTCCATAATCCCTTTCTATACTGAGGAACACCTTGATCTTTAGATTGAGAAAGATATGCAATTTTCTCCCAACCTTCCTTTTGTTTAAGCTCTTCTTCAGTAAGTTTCAAGTCAATTTTTGATCTTTTGAGACTACCATTATTTTCAGTACTATCAAAGTTCCAAATCATTCCCAACTTACCAGTTGGCTTTAAGACTCTTCTGATTTCCTTCAATGAATCTTTATCAGCAAACCAATGGAAACCTTGAGCAATAATGACAGCATCGACTGAATCATCCTCTAATGGTAAGTCATAACTTGATCCTAATCTTGCATCAGCATCTGGGAAATTCTTACTGAAGGATTCAAGCATACCAGATGAAGGTTCCACAATTTTCAAATTATCATTTCTTGACCAACCTAAAGACACAATGTTTTTTGTGAACTTACCTGTACCAGCAGCTAGTTCCAAGACCTTTTTATCAGTATCATAAGAACCATCACTTTTCACAAGCCCTAAATCAACCAAGAACTTTGCAACGAACTCTTTATGGAAATCAGGTCTCACCTTATCATAAAGAGAATGATTTGAATTGAATGAGTTCAATGAAGTTGGATGGACAGTTCCTGCTTTTGTTGATAAAGACATTTTCAACAATGATTGAGAATGAGGGATGGAAGATTTCAAGCAAGAAAAGGAACGAAACATAGAGAATTGTAGTATTTATATTTATTTGAAGACCAGAAGCTGTGGCGGAAACTTTAAGCAGGTGATCTTCAATAACCGGCAACAAATTTAATGGGAACTCATTGTGTATTTAAGTGTTGAACTGATAGCTATGAAATCGGCCTTTTCTCTTCTTGATTCTCCAAAAGTTCAGTTCCTAGAGGACATCATCCGCGACCAAACTCTGAATACTTTATATAACAAGAAGTCAGCTTCCCTTCGCTATATTGATCATATTTAGCAAATGTAGAATCAATTTAGTCCATCTTGAAGCCAATTTCTATCCTCAAGAGAGCCATTTTGTGAATTGTGCGCTCTATGATTGTTCAACCATGTGAATTGTTTGTTTATCATTCTTGTGCGAACGCGTTTGTGGTGACACGTCTCTGGCCAATCAGCGTATCGCGTCAGCTTAGATCAAAAAGTTGACATAAGCGGATAACTAATTTGAGTCTTTGACCCGTGGGCGACGGAACCTCCAGGCTCCAGGCTCCGGTGTAAATTTGAAAAATCTTCCTGTCCACTGTCCAGTGTCTAACCAGCCCATGCTAAAGACATCTGAGAAGGATTCAGCCCTGGAGCAAACGCCCTAGCCTCCAGGGCTCAGATGGCTGCCAGTCAAGCTGCCTATGAGCCTAGCTCCCCAGCCCAGAACTTTTTCATTTCCGCCTAGAGTTCAACGGGGAGTTTTTTCTTTGATGCCAGAAGAATCCGGCATCTTTGGGTCTTCTCTGTACATAAGACTTTCCCTTTTAAGAACGAAAATCCATGTGAGATCCTGCGCCTTGCTCAGCACTGTAACAATTTTTCGAACTGATCCTCAAGAGTCAAGAGTCAAGATCCACAACGCTCCATTAAAAACATCGTATACACAAGTAGAGGATGCCTGTACAGTATTTTGATTCTACAAGGTCCCAGTGAGGCCCTAAGTGCTTTGAGGTCTCAATTTACAAAGCTAATTGTTGAACTTTCTGTTGCTTCAAACTCAGCTTTCAATTCTTGAACCTCTGTCTGCATCTTTCTCTACAAATTTGTACTGATATTTTTTATCATGCAGATCACCGTGATGGGTTTTACAGAGATCTCTTATTCACTCCACTTTTTACAAAATGCTACAAACTTATAAGTAAAATTTCGAGAGATGTCATCCAAACTACTACCAGTACTTCTCAGAATTATATTCTTCTTGTATATGTTTTTTTTACCCTAAATTTGTATCACTTGATGTTTTTTTGACGTTCAATTTAACTTAAAAACTGCTCTTTGATGTGGTTTTTAACATGGGACAATGCTCCCAAAACGTCCAATTCATGCAGAAATTACATTTGTCGCCCCAACAACATTTCCTTATTGAGCGCATAATCCTGTGACAAAAGAAATCTTCACCTTATTTGTTTAGGTCACTGGAAAAAGGACCATTGATATTTTGCAAGTTCAGTTTGAAGCTTGATGGACGAGGATGTTGATTTTCTTGTAGAGAAGTCTTTTTTTAAATATTTATCAATTGTTTTCATCTTTCAACGCGTTCAAACTAGTTATCGTTGAACAACATCTATCCCTTCGCTATCAATCACGATCGCTATCTTCTCAACATCAATATACTAAAATGGAGTTCAATTTTACGAGAAAGTGGCTAAATCTTTTCATAATAACGTTGTTATTCCTTACAGGTCGTGTTTATTCTGATGTCTCCATCTCAAAACCATTGACAGGTCAAACATATCAAGTATCATCTGGGAAAGTAACAGTTCCAATTAGTTGGATAGAGTCTAATGCTGTTCCAAAACTAAGCAACATCAAATCATATACATTCACCTTATGTTCTGGTCCAAATAGTGATATCTTTTCCGTTCATAAACTTGCTGATGGAATTTCTTCCTCTGATATCACTGATTTTTCTTATGAGGTTGATATTGATTCTTCATATGGTAAAGATGGTCAATATTATGTTCAAGTTTATGCTGAAATCGACAAGGGGTACACTATTCACTACACAAATCGTTTCACTTTGAAAGGGATGACAGGTAGTTACACTCCAAGTGTTGGTGGAATTTCCGACCCACCATCAGGCCAAACATCTATTGCTGGTACTGGACAAACTGGTATTGTTTCAATTGATTCTCGTTCTTTTAGTGTTTCATACACAATGCAAACAGGATTAACAAGATATGCTCCAATGCAATTACAACCAGGAAGCACTGTCACAAAAGATAAATCACAATGGTCAAGAAGATACCCAACTAGTGCAGTTACTTATTACACAAGTTTAAGACCTTCACCATCTCAAGTGTCCACTATAACGCCTGGTTGGTCATACACCATGTCATCATTAGTCAATTATGCAAGTCCAGCTTTGAGTCCATCTGCCAATGGTGGTTGGTATAATCCAAGTTCCAAGTTAGTCAAACCAACTATATCAACTCCATCAGAATGGTTAAAGGCTCAAACAACTAGCAAAAAATGAACTATATTCCAGCTTGAATTCACTATCATTTAATGACTTAACGAAAATCCACAATCCTGTTATATTAGAGACAATACATTTTCTATGCTATTTTTGTATACTAACATATGCTTCATATTTTTATAGTTTGCCCTTTCCCTGAATGAAATATTCTTCAAGATTATTGCACACCTTGTAGACCTACACAGAAGTTATTCGAATAAACATTAATGTACATTACTGATTTTAACGGGTCATTCACACACAAAGATATTGGCTTCTATCTCAGTTTCTTGAACGTTTGAAGTTACCACCTCTTTTACCATTTTTGAAACCATTGAATTTTCTCTTTTTGTTGTTTTTGTTACCTCCAAAGTTTTCATTGTTAGCTTTCATTTCAACATATGCAGGTTTGCTCATGATCAATAATTCATTATCTTTGTATTTTGGTTTTTCTGATAGCTCAAGAAATTTTTTAGCATCTTCTGAATCAGCAAATTCAACGAAAACAGATTCTTTGAATTTTTTATTGTCATCTCTTCTTAATCTAACTTCATTGATTTTACCGAATGGTTGGAAAAAAGCTTCGAGATCTTCTTGAGTGGTTGGAGTTTCTTCACCGAAACCTTTAGCATAAATACTTCTTTGGAATCTTGATTGTTTGTCTGAATCACTTGGTGGTAAGATTGGATTTTTACGTTTGATCATTTCACCATTTTCGGAAACAACTAAAAATTCTGATTTTTTCAAAGCATCAACGACAGCAGAAAGTGGTCTGAACTTTTTCATTCTGTTGAAAGAGGCAATTGTACTAATTGAGACCCATCCTTCTTGATTTGATTGAACAGTTCTCCATAAAAATTTATCTTTTGGTAAGTTTGAATCACTAAAGTAGAATTCAACTTGTTTTAAAACTTCTTCTGGTTCAAATTCAGAAGCAGCTTCTTCAGTTTTAGTTTCTTCAGATTTTGGTTCTTCAAGTTTGGCATCATCTGCCTTTGCATCTTCAGGTTTAGCTTCGGATTGTTCTTCTTTTTTATCTTCTTCAGTAACTTCAGTTTTTGATTCAACAACTGGTTCTTCAACGCTGGTTACTTCTTCAGTTTTTGGAACTTCAACTGATTCAACAGCTTGTACCTCTTTGGCTTCACTCATAGTTCTATAGATTGCTTGGAGTCGTTTAAACTTATATGCCAAATCTACTGAAAATTTTACTATTGATGTTGATGAGTGTAAATTTTTTTGAATCGATGACTTGTTACGGGCACATATTACAAAAGCAAAAGAGACCGAGGGTAGTCATGTGATTTTGTTATTCCGGTACATTGTATAGAGCTAAATTCTTTAGTTTATTGGTTAATTAGGCTGCAATTGGGCACTTATATTGATTATCTTGGTTTAAGGATAATGCAACTCTAGAGGACTTTTGCTCTTTTAAGCTTTATTTCATTTTTGGTTCCAACAAGTCAGCCATATGGTCATATACTATCAGTGAACTCGATCTCTTTTCCTCCTTCTAAGCAATCCACAAATTTACAAAATACCTGTTTTGTTTTCATATTGCAAGAAAATGAATATATTTGGTCTGTGAATTGGAAGAACTCTTTGGGTATTGCAGTGTACTTAAGTTCGAGCTCATTTTCAGAGTTTGTATCTTGCAAAATATTAAACTTTTTATCCCAACTTGTACTTATTATTGAGCAGCCCAGAGTGGATTGTGTTTTCTTTAAAACAGAGCCTAGAGCTTTATACTCTTGCACAAGGGTTCCTTGTTGTTTTGTTCCCCAATAAAATGTGGATATGTTATCGATAATCACTAAACCAATGGGTACTTCAGCATCTGATTTTTCAAGTAACGGTGAATCAGGATCCTTTAATGAAACCATAGACTTTATAATAGCTGCTGTTGAATTTCGTGTGTTCACGATTCTGATTCTATCAGCTTGCTCAGGTGATAAGGACGAGGTCAACTTGTTAAAGTATTTGTTCTTTGTATTCCAAACATAGTACGTATCAAAAATAATTATTCGTCCAATTGCACCCTCCATACAGGTCTTGATGTAATTTAAGATAACCTCTGTGATGTATTTATGCCGTATAGGCTGTGGTTGGTCTATCATATGTATGATTGTACATTCTCTTGTATTGGTAAATGGACATTGGATCTCATGTTGAATGGGGCGAACAAACTGAAAACAACATAGTTAGAACAGTAACCTCAATATTCGGGAACATTACTCACATTCTTAAGACTAACTGGCTTGATGTCTTTTATAAGATCCATTGGTTGATCTTTTCATGGTGTTAATGGTGTTTTTGTGAACACTGAAGATCTTAAAGAGAAGAGTTGAACATTTCAAAATCTGCCAAAACATCAGGACATCACTTTAAGCTACATTACAACTGTATCAAACCTTCTCTGATTACCAATATCGTTTATCATTTATAAATTATATACATACATCAATCTAAGATCTCCAAAACAATGGACATGAACCCCGGTATCAAAATGTTGTCATTCAAGTTACTATTTCCTTCCAGGATACCACTTAATGTACATGTTAAAAGTAAAGAATGGAATGTCTTGTTTTGAAAGAACCAACCAATTTGTTTTAAAGCAGCACACACAGCGAATGATGCTGTAACAAAAGTCATTGTACCTTCGACAGTCTTTTGAGAGCGTCCCCAGTTGATTGTTCCATAATTTGACCCAATTATCGAGGCCAACGAATCACCAACCCCGAGCACAACTAATCCAACAACTGAATTATTGAATAAAATAGGTAATGAAATACCAATGAATAAATATATGTATGAAATAATAATTGGACCCTTATCGTCTCTGAAGTCAGCAAATAACCTCAAATTTTTGTCAAGGGTGACACCAAATGGATACAATTTCAAGTATCTGATTTGTTCAACAACCAAGAATAGAATCAACGAACCAGCTAAACTGACCTTGACAAATTCTGCATCTAGATGTAATGGATAAACAATCAGTCCAAGGACTAAGAAATGCCAGATCTTTCTTCTGAAGTTTGGAGATAGCTGAATTTTGTAATTGAAAATGGTTGGAATCAATAAAATCAAGGAAACTAACCAAATTGATAGGATTTGAATTCTTGTTGGTGTAGCAGCGGCATATTCATAGATCCAAACAATAGAATTCTTACCCAATATTGGATCCAATTGATACATTGTTAAACCAACAAAAGTACCAGTCCATGAGCACATCAATAGTATAGTTCTCAGCCAGTTATTTTCGTTATATGTCTTGGTGATCAAATATATCAAAACAATTCCTGCACCAAATGATATAAACAACTTTTGTAAAATCAACACATATAATGAGTCTGAATCAATCAAGTATAAGTCAGTAAGCAATATACTAAACAGATTGACTTCAACTTTATCTAAAGATTTATATTCGGATATTTGCCCCAGCACATAGTTGATAGCTAAATGACCTGCAGTGACTTTAAAATTCACGATGTAATCAGTATGGTCACTATTTGAACCCAAAATTGACATTTGGACCAATATTTTAGCAAAGAATGGAAGATTCAACAAGGTTGAAGTTAATGCAACATTATAGAGCAGTAAGTCTTTATTCAAAGTTAGTGCCAAAAATGAAGGTAAAAAGATCAAATAAATAATATTCCAAGGTGGGAGAGGAATTGGTTCAGTAGACCCTTCTTTTTTAGCGTTATTTGTTTGTACTCTAAATGCAATAATAACAGCTGATACCAAAGCGATAATACCACAAGCAGCACTAATCAACAAATTTGAATCCTTTTCTGATTCCATATAGAGATCTTTATACCTAACATAAGCCAAGTTGATTACAAAAGCCAAAGTTGATAGCTGAATGAATTTATCACTTGAGCCATGTTCATTTGCAATGCCTCCAATCCATCTGAGGAAATCTTCTTGTGGGATAGTTGGAGGTTTTGGTTTATTTTCTTCGGCTTTTTCAGCTTCAAGTTCTTCTAGTTCCTTCTGTTTGGCCTCAACGGCTAGCCTTTTGCGTTCTCTCTGGGTCAAGGTTGGGCCTGTTGATTTCTTGGGTGGCATTATGGTCAATAGAAGGATTCAATTATTCAACAATGGCCCTTATGTGGTGTTTTATGCCCAAGTGTGCTTTGTTTTTGCTTATCGTGTTCTCTATTTTTTTTTCGTTGCCAAAAAAAAAGCCGTGTTTTAACCTTTAACTGACACGCTACAATCGACAGCACCATAAAACTGTCATAAACTCGTATTTTACCCATAAACACATATCTATCTAAAAAAATATTACTGCTACTTTGATTATCAGCTGCTGCGTTGTGTTTCTGAGCTTTTGCTCAAAAGACTGGTTCTTTCAACAGTGACTTCTGGATCATCCGTAGTGAATTCATCAGTTTCATTTGGGAAAGTCTCATATGATTCTGGAGTTTGACCATCAATAGTGGATAATCCAATAGTTTTCAACTCTTCCAACATTGTCTCTCTGATTTTAGCAGAGAAGGCACCAACATCTTCTTTTTTCAAATCTTTAGTGGAGATTGGTTCCAAAACTTTGATTGTTATTTCACCACATTCAAAACTTTTTGTAGAGGCATCAAGTAATGGAGATGTGACCGAAACGATTAATGGAATAACAGGAATTTCAGCTTGTTGAGCAAGATGGAATGCACCTTTCTTAAATGGTAACATTTCTGGGGTCTTACAGTATGATCTAGTACCTTCTGGGAAGATAAATAAACCTCTTTTCTTTTCTTTCAAATTAGCCAATGCCTTGTTCAAAGTTTTAACAGATTTTTCTCTATTTGAACGATCCAAGAAGAAAGTACCACTTAAAGCCATGAACCAACCCAAGAATGGAACATATTTCAAAGATTTTTTAGATGTAACAACACAACCTTTTGGGAAAATTCTTCCTAGAATCAAAATATCCAAGGCACTTTGATGATTAGAAATAAGAATAGCTGGTAGTTTATCCAAACGTTCACCATTTATCAACTTTATTCTGATACCAAGTAATGAGCTGAAAGTGTAGTAGAAAACTCTTGCAGTAGTCCACTGAGCTAAATGACGCTTCCCAACAAGTGTTAGGGCAATAGAAGCCAAAACACCATAGAGGGCACAACCACCCAAGATAGTGGCAGCCAAAACAGTTTTCGTATAGAACTTGAGGGACTTGAAGAAACCCATGATGATGATAAAGTTAACGAGCGACAACCAAACAAGGGAGAAAGCTGATCCAATTTGTTGTGCACTTTTAAAGAAGTCTATACAAAATTACTCGCTTTCTTTTTTTTTTTTTTGTTGTTTGTTGGAAAAGTCAAAAAACAGCTGAACCCGTTTTCTTTACCCGTCGTACGATGGCAGAGGGGCCACTTGTTTGGGATTAAACAGCTACAGACCAAATTGGAAAGGTTTTGTTCTGGTGGTTGCTACGATGTTTCTTGGGCAATAACTAGGCGAATTTAATAATAATGAAGAATGTGGAATCCCTCCTAACTACCACGGAACTCTGAGTTCACGTGACCGCAGTTCACTGCTGCGTTAACCAGTTCTCCAGTATATCAGAAATCAGCGGTCGATGGCAAAGAGCCAAGTTTCTCCATTTTGCTATCGTTTCACCATTAACTGGAACAATTCAAAGCTGATAAATCCATTGCCACTCTCATAATTTATCTTAGTATTTAATTTCAATAGTTATTCACAGGTTTCATTGATAATTGGATGCTCTGCAATTGATTTTTTGGTTTTTGTGTGGTTATTAGTAAAAGACAGAGATCACAATGCCACAAGACATCAATGCTCCAATTCCTTTGAGAAACAAGGTATTGTCTACTCAGGCAAATGAGGCTCAAAAGATCATGAGACCATCATCTAGCATCGATCTATCAAATCATGCAAAAAGGGCAAAGCTAGACAAAAAACCACTAACTCCAGATCCTGCTGGAATGGATTCAAAGACACCACAAGATCAAGATTTGGATGCGGAGGATCAATTGATTAAACAACGTTTGAAACATTATAACTTGGACTATCCAGACTCATATGAAGAATATTTGAAGGAATCATCAGATAAGAAATCAAAGTTTTTCGCTAGAGCTGAAGCACGGAAATTAGATTTAAAGAATCTTTTACCATACCAAGCAGAATCTCACAAAGATCAGGCTAAATACTTGACTCACGTCCTAGTTCATCTTTACATTGCAATTAAATCACTTGACTTGGAAGGTCTCGTCAGTATTTCAACGAAGGATTTGGCTAATATCCGAAATGATATTGAGCTGACTTTAGATACAGATTTTTTCAATGCGGATCTGTCGTTTGATTATGAAAATGTTGAGGAAGATGAAGATGATGAAGACGAGGAAGATGCTAAAGGTCAATCGGGTGTTATTGGGAAGTTGTTACCAAGATCAGCCACTATCATAAGTGTCAACCACTGGACGAATGAATTGAAGACATGTTTGAAGGCAAAATTTGATATCCCATTAAGTCTCAGAGCTTCATTAGCCAAAGTTTACTACTATTTGGCATTATCGAAAGGCCAATCTATAAATTCCCAGCTGTTTATTGATCTTTTTGTTAAATTGACTTATAAGTATAGAGATTTATTGATAGAATCTAACAAACTTATTCTTGATCATAAGCCTTTAATCAACTATATTGTTGATTTTTTTCCTGATGTTGATCCTACTTATGACATTTACAGTCCAACCACTGATGAGAATGATAAAAAAATCTTCAATCTAAGCATGAAATTGGCCCTAAATTCAAATTGTTTCTTCGCTCCAAGTGCTATGCGTGAACTTTATGATTTTTCATTAAGCAGATTCTCAATCCCAACTGCATTTACAAGTTTAACCATTTTATGCAACTCATTGCCGGTTTTTTTCAACGAATCAAATTCCATCATGGATTTCATTCCCTCGTTGTTTTATTTCTGGACAAACAACACATCCATAAAAGCATTGGACATCAATATCATTGATCTTTTGGGGCGTATCTCACGCTCGGTTTATTTTCAAATCGCAAATGGCAGTGACAAACCAAAGTTTGGAAAGTTCGGTATTTATACAGAAGATCAAATGAACTTCATTTTCAATAATCTACAAAACAATTTGAGAAATGACTTTAAGGTTTCAAGCTTTTATGGGGTCGCAAGAATCTTAGTTTTTTCAATTAATAATGAAAATTTCGAAGGTTTCCATCAAAAACTAAAGGTTTTATTGAATTCAATTGAAACTTATGCACATCCTTCAAACACCGGCTCGTGGTCTATTTTAGTTGCAAGATTTTGTCATAGATTTATCAAGCAATATCATAAAAGAATCATTGCTGAGAAAGATGAGGACTCTAAAGTTCCAAAAGAAGTCCGTTTATCCCCGGAAACAAATGCTAAAATTATCAGTGCATTTAAAGAGATTGTTTTGTTGGGTTCTCAAGCTAAAAAAGATTCGGTTAGTAATTATTATATTGCTACTTTAGGTTATTTGACAGACCTTGAAGCTACAAACAAATTTCTTCTTGTTAATCAAGTTCTTATTGATCTTTATGACTCACTAACTGACCAGTTTATCAATTCATCTCATAGAATCATTGTTGCCTTGAAACAATTTACTGAAATCTCAAGATTCATGATCCATGATAAGATTTACAGAATTCATATGACCAATTTGATGTCCCTCCTTTTAGGCAAAATTGGTACAAATGACTTGAATTTAACAAATAATGTTTTCAACACACTAGTGACAGTAGGTTCGCTGGTTCCATTTAAGGATCTTACAACAGAAGATGATTTCATTTCATTTGAATCAACAACCCTTGGTTTCATTCAAGACCATTTATTCTTTTTGAAAGAGCACCCAGATGAAGAGTTTTCCGCTGATCAATCAACCATCCATAATGCATTCTTAGGTTCCACCAAAATTTTCAATGATTTGACCAAGACCTTAGTTGATAAATTGTTTTTGCTCGTGGAGGCTGATTTGAATGAAAGACTGATCTTCAAAATTACTCAGTCGTTGTTGATTTTGACTCAATCATTCTCTGATGAAGTTTTTGAATCTTTTGCAAAGTGCCTAGAGAATAAGTTTCATGATGACAATTTGAATAACGTTAATGAAAATGAGGTTTTGATTGCAAATATTTACGGTGCTTTAATCAAATCTGATGAAAGACGTTTTGGTAAAATGTTCAAACAATTGGATTACTTGATTAGAGAAGAACTCGAGCAAGGTGCTGGTTCCATTAGAAATAAAACTAGTACCGTTTTGGGTCGTGATAAGAAGCTTGTTCTATATCTTTCAATTTTGGGTGAAGTTTTAAGTGTTTCATATAATCAAGTCTTGAACTACAAAAAGGAATTTATGAACTTGATTCAACACTTGTATGAAAAGATATCCAACCCTTCACTCCATGGTTTGGCTGCCAATATTATCCATAAAACATTGTTGAATTTGACAAAGATCAAACTAAGGGAGAATAAGTTATTCAGCAATGAGGAGAATATCAAATATGAAGAGTACTGGGGTGGCAAACAGTTTGATAGTGATAGGTTTGAAAAAAAAAGATTATCATTTAGATGGTATATACCTACCAACACTGAAGTCTCGTTTGCTATTGAAGTTTTTGAAACTATTGTCGTTGAGACTTTGTCCAAGATTGAAGAGTTGACTAAACATAAAGATGATTCTGAATTAAGTTTCTCAGATGAATTTACTAAGAATTTGTTATACATCAGCAGCTCTCTTTCCGGGAACAGTATTTTATTTGATCCAGATTATACTAGTGATCAGGCTGATAAGAATGAGAATTTTACTGGAACTTCCTTGCAAAGAAAGTTGATGATTTTGAAATCATTGAGAGCTTTTAAAACTGATGATAATGAGCTTAATATTGATATTGAAGAGATCACAAAGCATCATGAAGACGTTGATTTAGTTTCAGAAAGACCTGTTAGTGAAGACAGAAGTGATGTTAAAGAAGATTTCAAAGAAATTTTGAATGGTGTTTCTGAAGATGTCGAAGGAATAAACATTGATGATGAAGTTCCAAGCTCGAGAATGTTGACTCCGATGCTACAACATGAAAGTGATCTCACCTCAATTATGAATTCCTCTGTTGCTTTTAGAGAATTGAAAATTTACAATTGTAATTACTTTTTTGGTAACAATTCATCAGAAAAAAAGAGTTATACAAACTATGGTCATATTCATTCATTAAGATCCCTTGTTGGTCATGGATTGCATAAGGTCTATGAGTACCTATCTGAACATCAAAATGAAAACCTTTATTTGTTCCAAGCTCTATTGCATACTGTTGAGAGTTATTTTTGTGATGTTGGTAAGGTTTCCACTTTAGATTTTGAGGACGAATTATTCATCGATTACACATTTTTGAAAAGAGTCCAATCCATTGGAAACTATACAAAGCCATTCACAAGAACGTGTCTTGGCGCAAGAATTGAAAAGTTTCATCGTCAAAGAGTTATTTTACACTCAACTAATAGATTTCAAACCAAATTAGATAAACTGTTACTACAGGATTTAGTTGAAATGTCTACATCATCTTATCCAAGTGTCCATCAACCCTCCCAGATGGTTATGATCGAAACAATGAAGAAGCTAATTGGTTCATATAGTCTCATCCTTCATGCAGTTGTTCAAAATGTTGAAAAGTCCATTGCTGAAAAGGATTTGAAAAGAATCGAGGCAGGTTTAAGAATTTTCAGACTGAAGAAAATACATAATAAACTTTTGTCTGATTACACAAATATTGGGAAAATCACGCAAATTTTATGTCAATGCTTAATGATTGATAATTTGGAAATCAGTGGCCTTGCGCAGCTCTGCCTAAATGATTTTTCCATTTCACTCAGGATACCATCTGCTATTGCTCGCTTTGAAGTTGTTGAAATTGATGGTGCTATCAGACCACCAGATAAATGCATAGATTTGGAGATTCAAACTGTTAAGGCTGCCAAAGATGCAAAGAGAGAGTTTTACATGACCAAACTTGATGATTTACAAGAGTTATTGATCAAAGCTGAATCTGAAAATGAACACTGGAAACTGTCAGTGTTGTACTTGAAATTTTTAACCAATATTCAAGCCTACTATGAGGTGCCTACTAAAGGTAAAATCTTGGAATTGTTAATCTTGAAGTCCAAACATCACCATCCAACACTAGTGCGTCTTTGTATTAAAGCATCCACTAAGCTATTTGAAAAAACCGTTAGATTTGCTATTTTCAAGTACAGTCTGGAGAATTCGTTTGATAACCAGTTTCAAAGAGACGGTATGGTCAAAATTGATACAGCAGATAGCTTTTCTGACAAGTTCAAGAAAGAAATGGAAAACTTTGAAGATCCAAAATATTTTATTGATGGTCGTGCATTCAAAGGATGGCTATTTTGGGATAAGTTCATTCAAGCGGTGGATTCAACAAAAGCCGCTATTGATGTGCAGTTCAATGATGCAGACCAAGAAAGCTTGAAGTTGTTGGGCTCTCTTATCACTAAAGACTGGTTAAATTTAATCCTCAAAACATTGATGCAAGATAATGAAACCAAAGGTGTTTTCCAAAGCATAGATGTCTTTATGTTTTCAACAATAGTTCATTTGATCTCATTAGGGTTTACTACGCTAACATACCAAGAGCTACTTCACTTGGTTACAGAAAATTATATCAAAGATGAGAAAGCATCTGTTATTATTGTTGCTGAGCTTATATGTGGGTTGTTGATTGCTACCAACCATACAACAAAAGAGAATATTCAAGCTAGAGACAGCTTTTTGGGACCATTTTTAGATTCTGTTGTTTTACATGATCTTGCCCCAGATACTTCTGGTGTCTGGAACATTGTTTTCTGGTGGGTCCCCTCTAGAATTGATGTCAGAAGAGTTCCTATCCTTGCTGAGAAAGCTATGAGTTTGGGAGGTGTGATTGATGTTGACTCAAATCTGGCTTTCATTCAATCTTCTAGGGTTAATTTTGCTAGGTCATATCTTGCAAGTTTGGGTTGGAGGTTTAATGATGCAGAAAAGTTGTTTGATGCTCTTGTTTTTGAGCACCCCTATCAGTTGGTCCGTGACCAAGTTGGAAGCCTGGTTGCAACTTTAGCTTTCACCATTTTCAGAGAATCATATGATAACTCCCAAAAGTTCATAGATGCCCAAAATCAACAGGAACTCGGACTGAAAGCTTACAATATTCCGGAATCTTTTGCTGAAAGAATCAAAGGTTTATTCAATCGTATCGAAAGTCTCAGATTGGAAACAAGTGACCTCAGTGCTCAAGACCTTCTCAAATCAGAGTACTTTTACATCGCTTCCACTGTATTGAAATGGTTGGAAGATGGATTTTCTGGGTTGTTCTCTATCTCATTATCACCATATGTATGTGATTACATTGCACCATTTCTGATGAACTTGGAGAACAATAGAGAGCTATGCAAATTGGCTGGTATCAGTCCTGGTTTTGTTTATTATCGCATGGCTAGCATTGCATATAGACCAGAAATAATACCGGATGTTTTAAAAGTTGCAACAAAAACTGATTTATCAATTCATCAACTTCAAATCCAGCTCACATTCATTGAGCGGTTCTTCTCTCGCCAATTACTACAACTGACACCTGAACAAAAACAACAATTACTAGTTTGTGTTGATAAGTTATTATTCCACAATTCTGTTGAAGTGAGAACAAAGGCTGCTTCTGTTTTATCTGGTTTTATCCATAGCTCGCAAGACTTAGAAGGTGTTGGACCATTCATCAATAAGTACGTCAAGACTTTAGGAAAGAGAAGGCCAAAAAATGCTAAGCTCACCAATGAGGAAGCCATCAAATTACACGCCAGTGCAATGGGTTTAGGTGCTTTAATTTCAGCATTTCCATATGTTTCACCTCCTCCAGCATGGATGCCTTCTCGTGTCTGTACATTAGCAAGAGCATCTTCACTTCCTGGAATAATCGGTAAATCTGCTAAAGATACATTGAGTACATTCAAAAAGATTAGATCTGATACATGGCACATTGATCGGACTTCATTCACGGAAGAACAGTTAGAAGATTTAGAAGGTGTCTTATGGAGAAGTTATTTCGCATGATTACTTTTCCAAACAAACAAAAAAAGTCATATTACAGTGTTTCATTTTGCTTTAAATTTATTTGATTTCCAACAATATACATCTTTACTTAAGCTTTAGACTTAAGCTCTTGTAGTCTTTCTTCTTTGGTTATTTCTCTTGTCCATACCATTTAATGCACCACCAGAAATACTACCTGGGGCACTTGCTAAAGCACCAGTAACTGGAGCAAATTTAAAATTTTGATTATTACGGTTGTTTTGACGATGATTTTGTCCTTGGTTGTTACCAGAATTATAACCACTGTATGAGAACCCTTGTTGTTGTTGACTATGACCACCAGCCAAACGTTCATTACGTTCTGATAACAAAGTTGCTCTATCAGCCAAGTTTAAAGCCAATTCTTGTAATTTGGTTAATTCAACACCCTTAGTGAAAACAACAGAGTTTGAAACTTGATCTAGACCAGCAGCGATCTCTTCTTTGAAAATCATCTTGGATAAAATTGCAGAAACTTTACTTTCTGGAAGTTCAAAAATTTTAGATAATTTTGCAATTGAAAGTTTGGAATAGAATGATTTGAATTGGAAAACATAAGTTCTTAAACCTTCTTCTTGTAATTTTTCTTTGATCAAACTTCTAATCTTGTCTGATTCTGGGAATAAATTCCAAATCTTGATGGAATTCAATAAATCAGAAGCCTTTTGCCAGTTACCAGCTTGTAAAGCTTTGGCAGCATGCATTATAAAATCTCTTGTATTTTCTGGTGGACCTTGGAAAGTTTGTCTCTCATGGAATTCTAAGGCACGACGGAATGATTTGGATTGTAATCTCTTTTTGGCATCAATTGAAGATCCTAATTGAGCGTATTGTGGAATTTCAATCAATAAAGAACTGGTCAAAAACACACTTTCTAACAATTCCAAGTTGATGTGAGTATGGAAAGGCAATAGACGTTGCTTATCAGCGACTGAATTTTGGTTATTGAATCTTTGAGCACCTTGACCTAATAGTTCTTTGTGACGTGATGAAGTTGAAATTTCTTGTAATGTTTGGTGAGCTTCTTGAATCAACCCATTTCTGAAAGCACATAAACCTAATTGAACTAAAGCTCTGTTGAACAATATTTGTAATGAAGCATCAGATGTGTGAATTGAGGATTGTAAATGTGAAATTAAAAACATATCTCTAGCTTTGAAATATTGGTTGTTGAATGCATAATAGTAAATATGAGAAAGCATAGCACGTTTACGGTAAACGGCATTTGTTTGTTTGTATAAAACTGAAGCTAATGAGTCTAATAATGTATCAATATAAGATTCATCCTCACTAAATGGTAGGATGTATGATTTTTGGCCAATTGATGATAAGGATTCCCAAGCGGTACGTTCACTTTGTTGGATTAATGCTGATGGTTTGAAGTAAATGTGTTCAATTCTTCTTGTAATAACTCTTGCTATTTGATCACCATTAGCGATATCTTTTTCAGGAATAACTAATTCAGAGTATAATTGAGCACGAATGATGGTACTGTAAATGATTTGTTCATCTTTAAGACGATCAATATATTCTGTGGCATGAGGATCAATAACTTGTAATGAACGAGTAAATTCATCATCTAATCTTTCAACAAATGAAACAACAGAACCTAAAATTTCACGGATACCTTGAGCATTTGGAGTTGGTTCAACTTCAATATCGTCTAAAGCTTCAGCATTTTCCAAAACACGGTATTGAGATTTATTAGCTTCCAATATTTTGAACAAACTGTTAATATCTTGAGCAGCTAATTTCCATTGTTCAATAGCCATGTACGATAAAGTTGAGGAACCATCGAATCTGTATGGAATCAACATTAGGTAAGCAATGATTGATTGATATGGAGTTTGAGCTTCTTCAATTAAGCCTTCTAAAGTTTTGATTTGTTCACGAACATCAACATTCTTTCTACCTCTTGATTCTGCAACAGAACGTAAAGTTTTGAAGAATGAAGCACCTTCAATAGATTTACCAGCTTTACCAACAGAAGTGAATCCATCTGAAACACCTGGAGCTGGGGTACCAGCTTTTGATGGTGTTGCTGAAATTGGGGCTTCTTTTTCGAAAGCTTCTGGGTTTTCTCTAAATGATTCAACTAATGTACTATTATCACGAACGGCTTTCTTAACCCTTTGTCTAACAGTGTTGAAAGCTTTTGAGACACTGGCGTTCAATTTCTTTTTATCTTGTTGAGTTTCTTGAATTGAATCATCCAATTGAGCAATAGCTTTGATATAAATGTTTGGGGTAGACAAATTTTGTTGTTGGGCACGGACTAATAAACGGTTCAATTTGTCAAATTCTGATAAAACAACAATCCAATCGTTATTTGTCTTTGAAGAATCAATAGTGTTGATGGCGGATCTGATTTCATCAAGTAATTTATCTTTAGCACTTTTAACAATTTTTTTACCATCTTCTTCATCAGATGATTCGTCATCACTGGCTGCGCCTTTGGCAAATGATTTCTTCAAGAAATAAGCTGGACCTGTGGCAGCGCCGTCATCTGAATCTGAGTCTGAATCATCATCGTTATTGGCAAATTCTGAATCATCAGATTCTTCAGCTTCTTCTTCTCCTTCTTCACTTGAAGAGTTTAATTCTTCTTCTTCTTCAGAGGAACTTAGCAATTCTTCCTCAGATGAGGAATAGTCTGAATCTGAGACACCACCAGCGAAAAAACGGGACATGGTTTCCTTGATAATCTGATGTTGTTTTAACTATAACAATCCACTTCTTTTACTATCAGCTTCTCACTTAATTTTCACTTTTTTTTTCGACAAAAAAAAATTATCACCTACCGAAAAAAAAAACGTAAGCCTCAGTAAGACTCAGCACGTCGCGAATAGTTAAGCGATCAAAAGTGTGTAAAACCTGGTACGGCATAGGTTTTTACAATGATTATAGCTGAAAAGCGCGTTGCAAAGGGAGTAATTAGGTGATTCAATACTAGGTCATTTCAAATGTATTTAATTCAAGATCATTTTAAAAGGTTTACTCTTCCAAATCATCCAAAAGCTTGAATTTTATCGGAGAACTATTTCTAATTTGTTAAGAGTGCCATAACCGATGAGAAAAGAAAAAAAAATTAGAAATATACAATCAGAAATTCTATGATTTGATAAAGGTTTCTACCTAGTCAAAAATTTGGTTAAAAGATAGTGTCAATCGTACTCAAAGAGATCCATAATGTCCACAGGTGCTCCAAAGCCAAAGCTTTCACAACTTTGTGAACTATGTCATTGTCGTAAAGCCATGATCAAAAGACCAAAAAATTTACAAAAAATTTGTAAATTATGTTTCTATAATGTTTTCGAAACAGAAATCCATAATACTATAGTTAATAGTAACTTATTCTATCCTGGTGAAAAAATTGCAGTTGGTGCTTCTGGTGGTAAAGATTCAACAGTATTGGCATATATCCTAAAGCTACTAAATGAAAGATATAACTATGGAGTGGAGATTGTATTATTAAGTATTGATGAAGGTATTGTTGGGTATAGAGATGATTCATTAGCAACTGTGAAGCGTAATAAAGAACAATATAACTTACCATTAGAGATTATTTCATATAAGGATCTATATAATTGGAGTATGGATGAGATTGTTAGTTGTGCAGGTATTAGAAACAGTTGTACATATTGCGGTGTTTTGAGAAGACAAGCATTGGACAGAGGTGCTGCTAAGCTTGGGATTCACCATGTTGTTACAGGTCATAATGCGGATGATATGGCAGAAACTGTGTTGATGAATCTTTTGAGGGGGGATGTTGCAAGATTAGAGAAATCTACAGCTATTATGACTTCAAGTTCAGGTTCTCCAATCAAAAGATCAAAGCCTTTCAAATATTCATATCAAAAAGAGATTGTGCTTTATGCCCATTATAAAAAATTGGATTATTTCTCTACAGAATGTACATATGCCCCAGAAGCTTTTAGAGGGACTGCTAGAGAATTGATGAAGAATTTAGAAGCTATTAGACCAAGTTGTATTATTGATATTATTCATTCAGGAGAGAATTTTGTATTGAGAGAAAAGAAACAAAGACAACAATTTAGAAAGAATCCAAAGGCTAACAACGCTGTTAGTAATGAAATTGAAGTTAGAGCTGATGGTTCGGTCTCTTTGAACAGTAAAGGGGGATTTGTGGATGGTAATAGATGTGAGAAGTGTGGTTATCTATCAAGTAATAGAATTTGTAAAGCCTGTATGTTGTTGGAAGGTTTAGAAATGAATAGAGCTAAAGTTTCAATTGATGGTAATTCCTCAGTTGATGGTGCAGCCAAAATGACTAGAACTTTAGAGAAGCTTACATTTTGATGGGCATGGAAATTGGTTTAATTGCATAGATTTTGGGGTTTTAGAATGGGTATTGTATAGTGATTTAGCTTTTTTTGATTTGATGACTTTTTATTGATCAAAATTTAACTAACCAAGTAGTCCAATCTTCTCTCATTTCAGTAGTAACCTCGTGTCCTGCATTATATTTTATGGCTTGGAATTGTTCCTTAGAATCAAAATCCTTACGACTTTTGAATTTTTTACCATGCTTTGTTAAAAATGGTTCTGAACAGGAACTAGGAATAACATTATCATGGTCACCAAACATTAAAAATGTCTTCAATTTATCATCCAAGTCATAATTATTGGCACAATAAGTGTCATCTTTAGCGACGACATCAAACAGTTCTCTTGGATATAGTCTTGGCTCAAAACTTTTAGATAATGAATCATAAGATTCCTTGTATAAAGCAGATCTACCAAAATCATGTAATCTATTCATTAAAGAAGACGTCAAATCAAAAGAGCCAATAAGTGAAACAGCCCCACTAAATATACCAGGATGTTGAGCAGCAACTCTTAAAGTGGTCATAGCACCCATTGAAATACCTGACATGACATGTGTAACTTTTTTATACTTTGATAATCCAGGAACCAAAGCTGGTAAATAATCGTAAATTGTTTTAACATCAGCAACACCACCGGCAATGATTGATAGCATATCAGCACCATGACTATCATTTCCTTCTTTCCAGGTTTTGTTTCTATCTTTATTGACAGTTCTCTTGCCATGATTTCTGTGATCAAAAGTGATGATAACTAATGATTGGCCCGGTGATTCTTTATAGTATCTTGTAACTAAATCTCTGTATAAACCATCTGATTCTTGAGCACTTCCATTTCTCCCATGCAACGAGAACATTACCTTTAAAGATTCATCATCCCCAATAGACTTTGGATCAAATGGGTTTGGCTTAGCTTTGGAATAATAGGCGTACACTTCTAAACCGGCAACTAATAATGTTTCTTTCTGAACAGAGTCATCAGCAGTGGAGCTCATTGGCAAGGCTTCGACCTGATTGTGGAATAGAACCAATTGACAAAAGATTGATAAAAGTAGTAGCTGTAACTTCATTTTGCAATGATTTGATGTGGATCTAATCAATCAAACATGAGTATTGCAAGTGGTTCATCCTCATATTTATAGTCAAAGCAACTAGGGTCCAATTGAGCTAAAAACAAGATGGGACTGCGATGAGTATTTTCTTATGTGATCATAATGTGCTATCAAATAGGTGCTCTATATTTAAAAATAGTACTTTTGAGTGCCAAGTGGATGCTACAGTAAAGTCAGATCCGCTTAGCTCATGAAGATGTTGATGTTTTGATGTTATCTTCAATTTCAGGTACCCGATGCTTTATAGGTGGTTACGGCCTTTGAGAGGCTGAATTGCACAACCATAAACAATAAACACTTGACACAATAAAATATGGCCAATTGACCCAAATCAATGAACAATACACTCCATTAACTCAAGCCTTGCACCTATAATCAAAGCGTGTAAAGCCTTCTTTCTATGCTGATCTCACATAAGCCCCAGCCATAAATGTCGCGAACCAATTTCAGAAACTCAAATAGAGAACAAAATGAGATTTGTATGAGCATTACTGAATTGGTTAACAAACCTCCAATAACCACCATTCTCCAAGATCTCTGATCCAGTCCATTGATAAGTCGCCAGAGCCATGCGCTCATTCATCAAAGCTCACCGCCGAGGATCCTCAACCAACATCAATGGTGAAGTTCCCCTTGAGCTGAACACAAACTCAGGAACAAGCACTTCAATATCTGCTGATAATATCCCACAATTGCAAGCTCAACAACCAGATGAAAAACTCCAAAATGGCTCCATATCTGCAAACTCGTCTGCCCAATCCTCTCCAATACGGCAGTCGCCTTCATCTCCAATCGTCAACAAGGGTAAAAAGCTTCATAGGCTGTTTCAAAGGAACAAGACCTCATCACCAAATTTAATCAATTTAGCATCACCTCTATCTCCCAAAAAATCACCACCTCCTTCAATCATAGGAACAAGAAAGCATGAATGGGGTAATGGGAGTAGTGATTCCCACAAAAGTTTCAACAAGGTCTCCAGTAATAGGCAAAGTACACAATCTTCTCAATCATCAACTGCTAATTCATTATATTCACTGGAGGATCAAAACTTTCTATCGTCAACATCAACTCAAAATAAAGACGCTCTTCAAACTAATACAAATGATGATAATGATTTCTTGCAACTGCCCTTAAATACTGTTTTAGAGATCCCTAATGAAAGTTCATTAAGTCCTTTCATGAGAGAAATCCCAGATTCTGCTGATATGGATAAGAAATCCCGTCATAGAAGAGCACAAATCATCTCGGCTGATTCATTCAAGTTGGAAGATCCTCCTGAAATAATACCTGCTCATGAATTACAAAAAGTGAAAGAAGTGTCGTCTCCTGAATTGTTTAATGATGGATTTGTTGATCCTGATGAAACTGTTGCAGAAACGATAAGGAATCAAAAACAAAGGAACAACATTGTTCAAGGGGAGCAAGATAAACATGATGAATTCAGCTCTTCATCTGATGGTGATAGTGAGTTTTCATTTGAACAAGATAATAAAAGAGGACGTAATGTTTCGATAAAATACTACAAGTCTCCAGAGGAAAGATTCAGAGAGGAGGAAGCTAGAGTGGTTAAAGAACAAGGCTTTTATGTCAATGATTTGATTGATGATAATTTTGATGATGATATGAATTACTATGATGAATATGATGATGAGTTTAATGATGATGAGGAAATTTTCAATAAGAAATATTTTTCCGATGATGAAGATAAAGAGATAGTACCCAAATTTAAAACACAACCATCGGTCAAAGATGATAAAATTACACCAAAGAATTCCATTTCATCAAAATTGACAACTGCAAGCTCTATTTTGTCCAGTAATAAGGACATTACTCCATCAAATACTTTAACCACACATAGAAATGGACTCATCAATCAAAGTAATTCACAAATTAAACCTAAACCATCATCATTAAAAGAAGATTTACTGAAACCAAGCAGATCATTAAAATATCATCAAATATCAACAACACTGGATCAAGATGTTCCACAAAATAGGTATTCATGGTTTAGTGATGACGAAGATACTCCTCATCGGGCTGTTAATTCTAGTTATGATTCATTACTTGACGAAATCAACAACATCCCTGAAGATTTTGAGTTTGGTCATAAGGCAGATAATCCACAAAATCAACAACAACCACGCTCCAAATCAATGAATAGTAGTATCAAAAGATCAAAAGGTGTATTTGAAGATAATCCTCAAAATACAAAATTTGAAAGTAATAACAAAACTGTCACACTTTTCAATCGCCCTTCAAGACAAAATTCTGTTAAATCAAATGATTCAAATGATGAACAACAACAAATGTCATTTGGATATATGACACCAAATGGGTCGTTCACTGTCCCAAATCCAGGTTTTGCAAATAGTCAAAATATTGAGTTGAGTCCAATAACTGAAGGTTCTATAGATGGGTCACCATAATACTATGATGCGGCATATTAATGATTCGTTGGTTGTAGGATGTAACTACGTCGAAATACTTTATTGATTGGTCCATTTCATTAATTATTAAATAAGTGCAGTTGAACTTTTTGATCTCATAAAAGTTTCAAAGTTATATGATTGATTATTTTGATAATCAAAATAGTTTTCTGAATCAGATTGTTGTCTTTGTTGTAAAATTCTTGTTGGATCTTCACCATAAACATAACTTTTAGGTCTTGAGTTACCATTGAGGTTTTTAATTTGTCTTGTCTTTCTCATCAAATTTGCCTGTAATTCACGAACATTTGATAATCTTTTTTCATCATTTTTTTTAGATTTCATTGCTTCAGCATGTTTCTTCATCAATATAGTTCTTTGTCTTTTCAAATCATCTAAAACTTGTCTCGTTGTCTTCATGGTATCATCACATAATTCAACAACGGATTTATTTTGTTCAGTATATGTTCTTGGTAAATTTTTCAAAGGATATCTATTTCCAACTAATTGTTTTTCTTTTCCATTAGAACTATAGTGTAATTGGACTTCAGAAGCAACTGTTTCAAATGAAAAATTGGAAAAAGCTCTATTGGATCCACCAAATTCTAGATTACCTAAAGCTGATTTTGATCTTTTATGTCTAATGGTTAATGGTGGAACATTTTGCTCCTCATCATCATCTAAAACAATGGTTTCACGATATTTACCATCAATTTCATCAAATGTACTTCTATATTGATCCACTGTTGAGTTTCTATCATCTTTTTTAATTGTGATATCATAATTATCATTAGTTAAATCCACCATTATAGAGCCAGCTCTATGAATAGATTCAGAAGTTTCAATAGTTTGAGCAGATGATGATGTAGCACTGAAAGGTTCACTAAATTTAGATTCATAACTTGAATGACTTGGATTTGGTGAATCTTGCTGAACCTGTCTTGATTTTTCACGGTTAACCAAAATTCTAGATTGTGATATTTGGCGAATATGTTCTGGCATGAAATTGTCTGATAGTTGTACAATTTGTGGTTGATGTTGAGATCCCAATGGTTGAATACGTTTTGGAACTTGGATTTGTGAAGTAGATTGTTGAGCTGGTTGTTTTGTCTTGATGCGTAATGGCTCAGTGATGCTTGGTTCAGAAGATGTTGCGGATGCATTGCGAGCTGAATTGGTATGAACAGTGGATGGAAGATCAACTTGACTTCTTGAACTGATAATCATTCTTCCTAAATCCAACAATTGGTTTGGATCATCCTCTTCAGAAAGAGCTGAATCAATACTTTCAACATCATTGTTTTCAATATCAACACTAGACTGGATGGAATCATTGATAGAATCTTCGTTTTGAGCTTCAAATCTATCTGGTTGAGGTGGTGTTAAAACAACTTTATTCTCATCATAGCTGGAATATTCACTTTCTGGTGTACTCTCTTGTATTGGTCTGGTAGTTTCTTCTTCTTCTTCATCAATCAACTCTGGTTCAACATGCTCAGTCAACTCCCTTTCAGGCTGAACAGATTTTGCAACTTCATAATCAACTTGTTTTTTTGTTGGTAATTCATCTAATTTATCAACTGGGAAATCAATGATCTGTGATCTTGATCTTCTATGATAATGACCTCTTTTTGAAACTGGGGGAACATAACCAGTTTGTTGGTGAGGATAATGGTAGTTATATGTTTCTTGAGATTGAGGTTGAGATATGGCAAATCTACCATAAGATGATGAATTTTGTTGATGAGGTGAATTCAATGGTCCATCGTGTGTGAAAATTTCTAATCCTTTGCTTGGAGAATTTTTACGAGGTTTTTGTGGTAATTGTGGTAAGTCCTTCTCTATACTATCACTAGATAATTCATGTTGTTGAAGCTGGGGTTGCGAGGATGATATTTGAGGAAATGCAAATGCCTTATTAAGTTGATTGTTTTGTTTCTTTGCAGCTGGACTTGGGTTCTGTATTTCTTCTTCATTGTCCATTTCAGAACTCTTCAGTTTAACAGGACTTCTCAAAAATGGTTTATTAAGATCCGGTATTTCAATTTGTCTTGATGGAGACTGCTGTGGCTGTGATGTTTTAGTTTGCCTTGGTGGAGAACTTTGTGGTTGTAACGGCAGCACTGACTCTTCAATTTGCTGCTTAGAAGCTTTAGGCAATACTGGAGTTGGTAAAGACTTGTTGAGGTTTAGACTCTTTGGTCTTGAATATTGATCAGCTTGTGCAAGTTCTAATTCAAATGGCTCATAATCAACACCATTATAAATTAAAGAAGTTGGTCTTTTCTTGTTTTTATTATCTGGAGAAAGTAATGGAGGTAACCGAAGCTCCACAGGAATTGGCAACTGTTGTGAATTCAGCTCAGAATCACCTCTTATGAAAAGCCTATTTCTCTCCGGACTCGTACTCACAAGTTGTCTCATTGAATCACCAATACTCAATTCAGCATCTGATCTTGAAGTGGATCTACCTCGTATTGGTGCTTCTAATTCTCTTGATCCCAAATTGAAGATTGATCTTTTCTCGAAATCATCAGTATCATCAAATCCTTGTACAATATCCAAGTCATCGTTATCATCAAAACTATAATCTGAGTCTGGGGGTGGTAATGAAAACCTCACTTGTGAAGTTGAACCTGTTATCTTTCTTTTGCTTGGAGAGCCAGATTTCACCATGGAAGATTGTAAAATTTGACCATCTGCCGCCATATAGGTTTTCTCATGATCTCTTTCTGGAGTACCTGGAGTATCTAGCAGAATTTCAGCAGCTGGCATTGAAGTTGGCCTTCTTTTATGACCTTTGTATGACATGTTTCTTAATCTGATCTGATATAAGCACAACAAACCATCCAAGGATTAGAGTTCAAATGAATCAAGGTATAAAAGGCTGAGGAATATGAAAAAATAAGCGAATGAATCAAAGCCTTTTGTGAAGCTTTTTTATAAGAACTATCAGCAATCACCGCTGAATATAAACAATCTTTTTTGTTGTTTTGAACGTTTAAAAGATGTGATGGATGGAAAATGAAAGGGAAAGGAAAACTTTTTGAAAACTAATTAACGAATGATCCAGCGATTTCAAGCTATTTTTATTTCAGTCTCAGATGTTTAAGACCTTCCTTGTTGATACGAATTCGAGCTTTCTAGGTGAAATGCAAGAAGCAGTTTTTTACAAATTCGTGAGCGATGCCCTTGTTTACATCTTGCCGCATTGGGCCAAAAATGTGCTGGTTTGCGCAGCACGGGCCTTTATTTTCAGCATAGAAATTTACATCTGGAAGCCAACGTCAGAATTTTATAAATTAGCGAGCTGCTTGGTTGCGTTTCAGGGCATTCAATTGACATTGGCATGTTGTGCTGCTGAGAAATGACCAATGCGGAGTGTGCTTGGGCTTGAAAGTACGTTTTTTAGTGGAAGTGTTGAAGCTGTAAAGAGCATGATTTAGTTCAAGACGTCGATCTTTAATTAGTTCTTCAACGATATGAGCAGCCATTTTTTGATCTCTTCAAGCTGATCGTTGTGGAAAATGGCTTCAGATCATCTATCAATGGGCCTAAAGTAGCCGTGTTAGGTCGCTACACCAGCACTTAATAATTTAACTTGTTGATCTTGTTTCAAAGATACCAATGGTTTTTGCAAATCTACTGGTTAAATCGTTGAAACGTTGTCGAAATAAAGTACGAATCGAATCATCAATTAAGTTAATTAGATAAACGGCCGTTTAAAGCTCGAGCTTCAATTTTCCAGTCTAAAAACTGCAACATGTGATATAGATAAGGGACTTAAATTAGCCAGCTACAAACTCTACATTGTTAAACAAGATTAATAGTGAAAAACAAAATTGTAACCATTAAAATGAGATATATAGTAACAACTGATGTGAATAATTAAAAAAGACAAGCCCCCTAAAAAACTAATGTATAAGATAACCAAAATTTAAACACGATATTATAAATAAGTTGCAGCAGTTTAAAATTAATAAAATTAAGCTCCTTATAAAACAACGTTTTTGGCAAGCTTCTTTTTATAATCACCAATTGAACCATCCCATCTAGTAGCAGTTCTATTTTCAACAACAAAAATATCTTTAGCAATTTTATCCAAAAGACGGAAATCATGTGAAACAACACAGACACCACCAGAGAATTCATTAATGGCATCAGCTAAAGAATCAATGGTTGGAATATCCAAACCATTAGTAGGTTCATCCAACAACAAAATGTTTGGAGATTCTAAAGCTAATAATGAGAAAACAACTCTTGAACGTTGACCTTCTGATAAAGTGGCCATTTGAGCAGTTTGAGCTTCACCACTTAAACCATAACGACCTAATTGACCTCTCCAGTATTGATAATCTTGAGAAATATGAGAGAATTTGTCACGGACGAATTCTAAGGCGGTTTTAGTTAAATCTAATTGATCAGCAGAATGTTGGGAATAGACACCAACTTTAATATGTGTATGTCTTGAAACACGACCAGATTGAGCTTGTAATTCACCAGTCATAATCTTCAATAAAGTTGATTTACCAACACCATTTGGTCCAACTAAAGCAATTCTTGAATCCATATCAACACCGAAATTCAAATGTTCATATAAATTGTGTTCTTTGTTACCATCATATGCAAATGAAATATCATCAAAAGATAAAACTGGAGGTGGTAATTTTTCAATATCTGGGAATCTAAATGAGAAAACTCTATCTGGAACAACTTTTTCAATTAAACCATCAGCTTCCATCTTATCTAAAATTTTTTGTCTGGACTTGGCTTGACGAACCAAATTTGCATAAGTACCTGCAGAAGCAATGAATTTTTTAATATGAGTAATTTCTTCTTGTTGTTTGTTATAAGATTTCATTTGATTTGTTTCTTGTTCAGCTCTTGTTTTGGCATAAGAATCATAATTACCACCATAACCTGTGATTTTTTGTAATCTCATATCAATCATATTTGTACAAACACCATTCAAGAAATCTTCAGAATGTGAAACTAAAACCAAGGTACGGTCGAATCTTTTCAAATATTCTTCTAACCAAACACAAGCTTCTAAATCCAAATGTGCAGTTGGGTCATCTAATAATAATAAAGTTGGTTTAACGAAAAGGGCTTTAGCTAAAGCGACACGCATTTTCCAACCACCAGACATATCTTTAGTTTTCTTTTTGATAGTTTGAGAGTTGAAACCTAAACCAATCAAGATAACAGCGGCTCTTGATTCGAAAGTTGAAGGATCCATTGAATCAATTCTTTCATAAATACCTTCTAAAACTGGGGATTCTGGACCATCTTTTACAATGATATCTTCAACTAAATCTTCCAATCTTTTCAATTCATGTTCAGCTTCACGAACAACATATTCTAAAGCGGAGAATTCAGAAGGTTCAGCAGGTTCATTTAATAAATAAATATCAATAGCTTCTGGAATTGGGAATTCTCTAGCGGCAATAGCATTTAATAAAGTTGATTTACCACAACCATTTTCACCTAATAAACCATAACGACGACCATAATTTAATTCTAATTCGGAATCTTGGATCAAAACTTTACCGTGGAATAATAAAGAGACTGAAGATAATTTGATATCTCTTGAAGTTTCTAAAGAATCTAAAACACCAGTAGTAACACGATCTGAAATACCTTCTTTATCTTGTTGTAATTTTAATTTTTGAATTTCATCGGCAGCAGCATCAACTGATTCAACTTTATCTTTCTTGGTTTTTTTACCAGAAGCTGCTTTTTTAGCATCTCTTTTAGCTTTTGAAGCTGAAACGGCCATTTTTCAATATAATTCTTTCTTTCCTGTGTTGTATTTGGATAGCAAATGAGGCAAAACTCTATAAATTCAATTCAAAAAAGGGGGAGATAAATCTAATAAGTTAATATCAGGTTAATTGTAATCTTTTTGGTGAATTGACAGTAGTTGAAAAGAAGTATAACGGATAGGTACCTTGCGTTGTGAAAAGAATTGCCTAGTTGTCGATATCTTTTTTTTAAGTACTTGAAGAGAGAAAAAAAAATTTTTGAACTTAGAATTTTAGGAGGGTAACTGAGCTCATCGCGCAGCTGTCGTGTGCGTACCGATGAGGATTTTAGTATTATGACGTTTATATTCATTAATGCTGTTATTATAGAAGGTCGTCTAAGAAGGCCTCATCACTTTTGAGCATTGATGGTGTCTTGTTTTGATGTGGCTGTTTTGGTTGTTGTGGTTGTTGTTGTTGTGGGTTTGGTCGTGGTGTGGTTGTTGGTCTAGTCAAGTTGAGTAATTTATCAAGATCTTGAGATTCAGAATTAGCATTATCTCGACTATTGTCAAATCTCTCATCAACAATCTTTAAACTGCCTAGCTCATCTTTCGACATCTTTTTATAATCGGATTGATGTTTCTTGCCCTTGTTGGAATCAATAGTGTTGAAATCTAGCTTTTTAAAATCAATACTCTTGATGAAATCTTCTTCATCTTGATCTAATCCAGGTACATCAACTTCTTCTCTATATCTCCAGGCATTTGAATTTACTTCATCGATCTTCTTTCGTCTTACAACCTTAACACCATCTTCGTTATAATCCTCAATCTCGTCTTCTCTAAGCACAAAGTTTCCTTGTTCATCCAACTCTGGATCGCTTACATCTTCATATTCTGTCTCCAACTCTTCTTCTTGTTGGTCAACATCTTGAGTTTCTGAGACCTTGGGTACAACTTTAGAATAATCTTTTTTGTGATGTCTCTTTAGCTTGGACTTGTCCTGAAACTTCTTTCTATTCTCTTTTTTAAGATTAAACTCCATCTTGATACTGGTCTAAAATCTGGTGTTCTCTGGTTATAAGCTCTACCCAAGTTTTCAACAAATCCAAAACCAATTCGCGAAATGCGCTGGCTGGTTCTGGAACAGCCGGGTATCCTGGTACGGGACGCACGCCACTTTTCTTTTCTGGCAGTTTCATGATTGATTGTAAAAACAACCATTTTTGCTCCTTTAAAACACTTATCACTTCATCAACAGCAGTTTTACTACAAGCGTCTACTACTATATTATGAAATATTTGATTCAAAGTGTTAAATTAATCAACAATACATCTCCTATTTCCTCCATATAGAACACACACCAAGTTAACTACACATATTATAAATCTCCATGATGGTCCACGATCAGTTCAAGAATCAGGACACAAAGTTCTTTAACCAACATAAAAATGAGCCAATAAGAATCCCATCTCCAAATGTTTTGCCTAATGGTCAAAAGCCAGACTTTGGGAACTCTTCAAGATCTTCAAAGAAACAAGCTCATCATAATCAAAAACCTCAACAACGTTTACCAAATGGACAAATGCCAGATTTTGGAAACTCACCAAAGAACAACAATAACAACAACAAGAAGACAGGCGCTTCAAAGACCAATAACAGACCTAAGAGTAACAACAAAAACAACAACAACAATCAAAGAAAGAGTCCATTATCAAGTCCAAAAACAAATAGTTCACAAATTAACAACAACAATTATGAACTTTCATTCCAAAAATCAGCTCCAGTCTCAGCTGCTTCATCTTCATCATCAAAAACACCTAGCTTTGCTGGTTCAACTTTTTCAAACTCTCCACAAACAAGCTCTATTCCAAAACCAACATTCTTATGATTTTCATGACCTGATTTCTATTCGTTCTTTTTTTTATAAGTCTGCACATACATTCGTTCATTTTGGGTTTTAAAGTATTGTTTTTGCTTTATTTTTTTTATCATTAAGGGATTCTGTTTTACATCTTAGAGCTTTTGAAATTATTATTTATTGTATTTAATAAGTTTGTTTTTTCAATTTTGGTTTTCAAACGTTAGGATGTCTTTGTTTTTCAGTTCTTTGATGAAATAATGAACTATTTGTCAATCTCATATATTAAGATCAGTGGTCTTTCTTTGTTTTGTTTTTATTATTGAGTTTTTTTTAAGGTGTTTTAACTTTTTCATCACCTTTGTTTTTTTAAAATTTTTACTCTTTTTTCCTACAAAAGGTTGTGGTTTGTTTATAGAATTACAATGGATAAATTCTTGAGGTTGGCTGGTATCAGCTACTATTCTCACAGTTGGAAAAAATACAAAATGTAGTTTTAATTTAGTATACACAATATGACCTGCACAATTTTTAAAATTCCCTAACAAAATGAGTTGGACAATGATAGCCAGTTGGATTTTTATCTAAATATAATTGATGATAATCTTCAGCATCATAAAAATTCTTTATTGGTTCAATCTTTGTAATTATTGAATTTTGCCATTTTGGTTGATATTCTTCTGTAACTTGTTTAGCAATTTTCAAATCTTCATCATCATGAGTGAAAATTGCTGAACGATATTGAGTACCAGTATCTGCACCTTGTCTATCTAAAGTTGTTGGATCATGAATTTTATAGAAAAAACTTAGTAATTCTTTTAATGAAACTTGTTTTGGATCATAAGATATTTGTAAAACTTCAGCAACTATTAACAACTGTTAGTATCTCTTGTAATCAGATCTTGAACATTCAGTACATACATTGTGTATCACCTTCACAGACTCTTTTATATGAAGGGTTATCAATGGCACCATTTGCAAAACCAACTTTAGCATCTATCAAACCTTTTGACCCATAATATTTTCTATAAACTTGTTCAACACCCCAGAAGCATCTATCATGGTAATTAGTAATTGCTCAAACTAAAGAGATTGAAACTTAACATACCCTGCTGCGACTGTGATTAGCTTGTTTGATTGTGGATTGAATTTGATAGTTGGAGATATGACTGACATTATTACTTTTAAGTGACTTGGATTGTATTGTATCTATTGTCCAAGAGTACAATTAATCTCTATGTTCTTGAATCTATGAGTCTATCATGTCGCCATTCTCGGTACGCGCCACACCCACAACCAAAACTGTGGCTCCTTGTGATATGGCGACATCGAAGCTGAAGTACAACAACTTGAACGAACCAAATTTTGACACAAAAAACTGTTGAAGATTGTAAAAACCATCTTTTCATTGTTTAAACAATCCCAAACACATATACAAACCAATATTGTTGGATACAAATCAACAAAACACCAACTAGACCATGGAGATGCTATTAATAGCCCCTATCTCGATTCTGGAATTTGGGAAAAAAAAAGAAGAAAAATGACTCAGGAAGGAAAGAACCAGATAAAGTCAAGTCCACGTTTGGAAGTTAGGGAAGAGATATGATAGCAGAACAACAACAACAACTACGTACACCAAATCAGAAACACAATGCACTAGTTAATAGATCAATCAGAACTACAATCGAGTGACTCTCAGCACACATTTGAATGTTTTCTCTTTTAACGTGTTTTTGACTCTGTGCTGTCCAGTGTCCACTCGGGGTCTGTGAAGGTTACAAAAAAAAAGTATACATGCGGACGTGTTCCCATTCTTGGTGACTTTAGTGGTTATCTTGTCTGATTTTTTATTCCTTTTGAATACTTGTTATCTTTTAGAAAGGACTAGTTAAAACTATATAAAGGTTGGCTATTTCCCATTGACTGACAACTCTTTATCTTTTCATTCATTAACTCTATTGAACACTTACACAAAACAAATCATGAAACAAACAACAGACTCTTCTGAATATCCAAAAATTACCAGAGATGAATTCATCAAAGGTGTTGGTAACACTCCTCTAATTAAAATCAAATCTTTATCAAACGAAACTGGTTGTGACATTTATTGTAAGGCTGAATTCTTCAACTCTGGGAAATCAATTAAAGATAGAGCGGCTATTTATCTATTGAATGATGCTATGTCAAAAGGTTTGGTTCAACCAGGTGGTACTCTAGTTGAAGCTACTGCTGGTAACACTGGTATTGCTTTGGCTTTATTGGGAAGAACTTTCAATCCTCCTTTCAAAGTTAGATTATATGTCCCTGAAACTTTGGTTCAAGCTAAAATCGATGTTTTAGAAACTTTGGGGGCAAAAGTTATTAAATGTCCAACAAATGTTCCTGCTGATCATCCTGAATCTTTTAACAATAAAGCTATTAATTATTGTAAAGAAAATGAGGAAGCATTCCATGTTAATCAAATGGATAACTTAGAAAATAAAAGATCTCACTATGAAACAACTGGTCCTGAAATTTGGAGACAAACTGATGGTAAAATTAACGCTTTTATTGCTGCTTGTGGAACTGGTGGTACTTATGCAGGTATTGCAACTTCTTTAAAAGATGTTTCAAAAGGTGAAGTTAAATGTTATGTTGCTGATAGAGAATTTTCAGGTTTACATTCATTTGTGCAATCAAAAGGTACTAGTTGGGAACATGAATCCGGTGAATCATTTGTTGAAGGTGTTGGTAGACAAAGTTTAACTCGTAATCTTGATGATATTCTTGAGTTCACTGATGGTTCCTTTAATGCTTTGGATTCTGAAGTTATTTTGATGTTGTACAAACTATTAGATGAGGAGAATCTATCAGTTGGTGGATCTAGTGGGCTAAATATTTGTTGCGCAAAGAAATTGGCTCAAACATTACCAAAAGGTTCAGTTATTGTTACAACTGCTGCTGATGCTGGTGAACGTTATGCCAGCAAAGTGTTCAATAAAGAATGGCTAAAAGAAAAAGGCCATTGGGACAAGATTCCAGAACATTTGCAAAAATATGCCACTTATGCTTAGGAATCTCTTTATCTTTATCTTTATGTTTAATCTGCTTTTAATGAATTTGATGCTAGAATACACTTTGTAGTACAAGTTCGCGATTCACCAAATCTCTGTGCGCGTCGGTTGGATCTCTGAAAAAAGATTATGTACATCAACAATATACACAGTTCTCACTATAATCCAATAACCATCTCAGCTTTCCCCCTTCTGTTTATCTGTTTACTTTATTGAATACTATGATAAGGAACCAGTGAAATTGTCAGAATATCCAAAAGTCACAAATTTATAAAAGGTGTAGGAAACACCCCATTAATTAAAATCGAATCATTATCAAAAGAAACAGGTCGAGAAATTTATACAAAAGCTGAATTTTTAAACTCTGGTAAATCAATTAAAGATCGTGCTGCAATCTATCTTTTAAACAATGCACTTTCAAAAGGGTTAATCAGACCAGGGGGTACTTTAGTTGAGGCAACTGCAGGAAATACAGGTGTTGCACTAGCTTTGTTGGCAAGAACTTATGATCCACCTTTTAAAATCAGATTATATGTTCCAGAGTCTTTAGTTCAAGCTAAAATTGATATCTTGGAAAGTCTAGGTGCAAAAGTTATAAAATGTCCATTAGTTCCAAGTGATGATCCTGAATTTTTCAATACTCAAGCTGTTAATTATGCTCAAAAAAATGATAATTGTGTTCATGTTAATCAAATGGATAATCTAGAAAATAGAAAAGCTCATTTTGAGACAACAGGTCCTGAAATTTGGAAGCAAACAGATGGTAAAATTGATGCATTTATAGTTGGTTGTGGAACTGGTGGTACATTTTCTGGAGTTTCAAGTTATTTGAAAGAAATTTCAAATGGGAAAGTTAAGGCTTTCATTGCTGATAGAGAAGGATCTGGACTACACTCTTATATTCAAAGTAAAGGTGATAATTGGGATCATGAAGGTGAGTCATTTGTGGAAGGTGTTGGTAAATTATCATTAACTGGTAATCTTAATGATGTTTTATCAATTGCAGACGGTTCATTTAGAGCATTAGATATTGATGTTATCATTACTTTATACAGATTATTAGATGAAGACCATTTATCTGTTGGTGCTTCTGGTGCTATGAATATATTTTGTGCAAAACAACTAGCATTAACATTGCCAAAAGGTTCAGTTGTTGTGACTTCTACAGCTGATTCTGGTGAAAGGTATGCTGGTAAAGTTTTCAATAAAGAGTGGTTAGTCGAAAAAGGTCATTGGGATAAAATCCCTGAACATCTTCGTAAGTACGCAACTTACAAGCCTTGATAGAGATAATAAACGAACAAGAAAAGCTGGTCTTTTGAGCTGGTCCATTTTGTGTAGACAAAAATTCGCGAATCTACCAAAAATCCTAGAACTTTTTGGGGAACTTTTTCAGAACTTTTTTTGGGTCCAACGAGCTCCAAAAATGAAGAAAGATGTGCCATATCTCCAGCCAGATGCTATCATTTGTTTTGAAAAGGTGTAAAGATATAAAGTGCTCCTTCAGGAACAATATGTAAAAGTTTGAGGTGTACTTGTGTAATAAAAAACAAAGTTATTAACGGAACTTTTCTTCTGGAACTTTTTGAACTTTTTTTCGCAAAAACGAGTGAACACACATTTTTACACTAAACATCTCATTTGAATTTAATTTTATTTGGATACCTCTACTAGCCTTATCACAGTTTGAACGGTATTACCAGTATAAATTTATCTTTCAATTATCATTATTTTTCTCTGTTTATGGGCTATTAACTTACCAAGATGAGTCAGCTTAAGCGTAATAATTACCTAATTAAGGATAAATTTATGTAATCAGTGAACTTTTTGAAATTTCTTGAACTTTTCGGGTCTTCCCACCAAAAATTTTGGGATTTTTACCAAAAATTTTGTGGTGTCAAAAAAATATTTTCGTTTTCCCTTTTTGGGAATTCCTTGAGCTGTAGGGGAACGATGATTTTGACAGAATACTAACAACAAACTCACCTCACTTGTAAGTTGTAACTAACTATATTTACCATATTCTGTGTCAAATTTCGAATGCCTATTCTTATAGCTGAAACATCGCTTGTTTAAGCATTCGCTTTGCCTTTCTTTTTCTCAGCTATAGTAGCTACAGAGTTGGGTTGGCTATAAATATCAACTAGCTCTCGTTCCAACTTTCAACTCACAGTTATACAGCTGACGGAAGAATAAATTCATTATGTATTCAGCTCTGCTTTAAGCATATGGCAAATTGAGCTACCACAATTGCTTGAAATGTTGTTTACAGCGAAGTAGCGTCGTCACTGTTCACGACGTCTATAATCGAAACCTCGCAGGTTTTGTATGTGCCTAGTTGATAGTAACAGCTAGCAATCCCTAATGCACCTTCATGGACATGGTGTAACGATCAAGTTGCAAGATACTTCACAGCTTGACCAATGGGTGCATAGGTGGGAAAAAATGATGTTTCGAAAACGAATAGCTAATTGTGCACCATAACTTCTCTGGTCTCTTTTAACGACAATACACCTTGAAGGGCCCGATAATCGAGTGCTTCTATTCCGTTTCATGTCTCCATCAAAGGTTTCAAAAGTTTGTGTATTGTTAACTCTATCGAATTTGGCTCATCAAGTTCTTGATAGTAGTGAACATAAATACACTGCTTGTTAGTCAAATTCACCCCGACTTGAACCATGTAGACTGAGGAGTCCAATGATCTAACTATCTAACTTCAGTAAAATCAAATCAACTGGCTCCTCCGACTGAATCCTTTACACTCTTGTTTGTTCTGTCTATGAATACAGACCAGTTGTTTTCGAAGAGTAAACAATCGTCCCAAAGTGGTAGAATTCCTTTTTCAACAAATTCCCCATGAATTTTGAAATTTTTCCAGAAGAAATGCACAGCAAAAAAAAATGAAAATTTTCAAAAAGTCAAATCTGATCAGTATTAAGTAAAACAGACTTTTTTAAGCCAGATTTTGCAAAGAAACTTTCCAATAAGATTCTTAATTGATTACATAGATCTCATCTCAGAAATCTCAATCACAAAACTATGTCATCATCGAATTAAAAAGTTTACTTCTTCTTTCCCAATTCAGTCTAATCAATTCACATCATCTGCCTAAAGAGCTAAATCAATTGCTTGTACATTTCTTTTGCTGTAGTGATGATCCGTACATGGGTAATTACCCTGCAAGTCACCAATCTTTGGCGTAAATATGTGACCGGTCATCACCCAGCACCACGTACTTCTCAGCACACTCTGCCTAATGCCTATCCACTTCTAGGCAGAGCTCCGGCTGCACATGGAGCCATCTGAAATTTTTTTTTTAATTTTTTTTTTTGATGGCAGGTAAAAAAAAAATTTTCTAATATATAAGGAAAGTTTTATCGCCACTTTTCCTTTCAACATTATCCTTACTTTCTTTTCCTTTTCTTCGTCCTCACACCGGAAATCAATTGCATTCCTTCTGAGTATATTTAGATTAATTCAAAATGGTAAGTTTTGTGAAAGAACGAGTGCACAGGTTTTGATTTGGGTAGAGTTTGGTTGAAAAATGTATTTTGTTCTGGCTTTGCTGATACTCAGCTTCCCAAATATTTACTACAATGTTAATTTAATTAAGAAATCATAATTATTTAGCTATTTATGAAGAACAAATTTCATGAAAAATGGATTATTCAATCAGCTTATTTTTTGGTAGCTTTGACAGCAGCTTTGGTAACTTTACCAGCTTTGTCTGATTTTTCAACAGCTTTGATAACACCGACAGCAACAGTTTGTCTCATATCTCTGACAGCGAAACGACCTAATGGTGGGTAGTCAGTGAAAGCTTCAACTGATAATGGTTTTGATGGAACAAATTTAACAATAGCAGCATCACCTGATTTGATGAATTTTGGAGCTTCTTCTAATTTCTTACCAGTACGTCTGTCAATTTTTTCAATTAAAGTGTCAAATTTACAAGCAATATGAGCAGTGTGACAATCTAAAACTGGAGAGTAACCAGCAGAGATTTGACCTGGATGGTTTAAGACAATAACTTGAGCATTGAATGATTCAGCAGCTTTTGGTGGATCGTTTTTAGAGTCACCACAGACGTTACCACGACGGATTTCTTTAACAGAAACATTCTTAACGTTGAAACCAACATTGTCACCTGGTAAACCTTCAGTCAATTGTTCATGATGCATTTCAACAGATTTGACTTCAGTGGTAACACCAGCTGGGGCAAAGGTAACAACCATACCTGGTTTGATAACACCGGTTTCAACTCTACCGACTGGCACAGTACCAATACCACCAATTTTGTAAACATCTTGTAATGGTAAACGTAATGGTTTATCAGTTGGTCTTGATGGTGGATCAATAGCATCAATGGCTTCTAATAAAGTTTTACCTTTAGCTTCACCAGCTTTGGTTTCTTTTTTCCAACCTTTGTACCATGGACAGTTGGTTGATGGTTCAATCATGTTATCACCATTCCAACCTGAGATTGGAACGAATGGAACAGTTTTTGGGTTGTAACCAACTTTCTTGATAAAGTTTGAAGTTTCCTTGACAATTTCTTCGAAACGAGATTCATCCCATTTAACGGAATCCATCTTGTTGATAGCAACAATCAATTGTTTAACACCTAAGGTGTAAGCTAACAAAGCGTGTTCTCTGGTTTGACCATCTTTTGAGATACCAGCTTCGAATTCACCAATACCACCGGCAATAATTAAAATAGCACAATCAGCTTGGGAAGTACCAGTAATCATATTTTTGATGAAATCTCTGTGACCTGGAGCATCAATAACGGTAACATGGTATTTTGGAGTTTCGAATTTCCATAAAGCAATATCAATAGTGATACCTCTTTCACGTTCAGCTTTTAACTTATCTAAGACCCAAGCGTATTTGAAAGAACCTTTACCTAATTCAGCAGCTTCTTTTTCGAATTTTTCGATGGTACGTTTGTCAATACCACCACACTTGTAAATTAAATGACCAGTGGTGGTTGATTTACCAGAATCGACGTGACCAATGACGACGACGTTAACGTGAGATTTTTCTTTACCCTAATTGAATTGTTAGCTAAATGTTCAAGTGATGAAAAATTGTGTGAAATAAGACAAGCTATTGGATAGAGTAATGCAATAACTAATGATTGATCTGTATATGTTTATTATTGGCGTAATGCTGCTTCTGTAACCTACAAGAGTTGAAACAATGAGCTGTGATTCTGCAGCATACGAGGAAAGTAAAGTTGATGGATGAACAAAGATAAGCGCCATGAACAGCCATTTTTTAACCAAGAAGAAAATAGTGTACACTGTACATAAATCAAAGAATTTGTCTTCGAGAGTTGAGGTCATATTAATTGCAACTTTACTTTTCAAATCGACACATCATGAGTTCTTTCGACACTTGACATATTACAAGTTTCTGTCACGTGACAAGCCCATAATATATCGACAGATAACACATGACCTGAGTATAAAAGATGAGTGAATTTTTATATCATTATGCTCAGTATTGCTTAAAGTATAATGTATACGTCAGCTTCTTACTGATTAAATGGTAATTTGAAATTTTTGATGTTTTTGATGTACTTTAATTCAATTTATCAAGGTAGTATGGAGTAAAATCACCTATTAAAATTTCAAAAACACATAAATAATATTAAAATATATATTAATTTAATTATATATTAATTAATATAATATTAAAATTATTTTTTTTGTCAATTTTGATATAAATAATAGTTTAATCATTTAATTACAAGTAACATGTATATATAATGTACCTAATTATGATAATTAAGGACCAAGACGGTGTACTGATTCGGAATAATTCTTTGCGCATTATATTTTGATTAAATATCATAATATTAATTAGCAGCAGCGGAAGCGCCAGCTGTTCATCTGGGCGGAGGCTAAAATTCAACAGCATTTCATATTGTAAAAGTACAATAAAGAACTAATCTACATTGACTATTCAATCATTATAAAAGAATATAGTACAAACATTTCATTAAAAAAAATCAAAGCTATTAAAAAATAATGTGTACTTGAAAAACTAATCATTTGAAAGGGGGGGGGGGTGGTCATTAAATTGGGAAAAACATTTATATAAGTTGATTATAATCTGGTTGGAAACAATATCAAAAAAAAAAATGGTTGAATATTATGGTTTATAATTGATAAATTGATCTATTGGTCTCATGAAAACATCCAATTAGGCAACAAAAAAGAACTAGGCAAGAAACAGATCCATTGATGGTGACTAAAATATATCATAGGGATCTTAAATTGACCAAGGCAAATGCTGCATCTTGTTCATCTTTTTGCAAATGTTCAGGTATTGAAATTTCTGGAGGTGCCACACTATTTTTACGTAATTTTAAGGCTCCTATACTTTGCCAATCTTCTTCATCTGTATCAGATTCATCATTTTGATCATTGTTTAATGTGGATCTTATAGAGCTGTGTCTTCTGTTGATTGCTGTTGAATTCTTAGATTTTTCAATTTTTTGATAATACAACAGCTCTGGAGAAGTTGGAGTTTGAGAATTAGATCTAACAGATTTGAACTTTGGTTTGGAAATACCTCTTGAGAAACTTGATCTCGAACTTCTTGTTTGGTATGGTGGTGAAACTAGTCTTGAATTTAATTTCAAAGGTGGGATTTGTTCTTCATCATCAAATTTGAAAACACCATTCTCAGCTTCATCATCATCATCATAAAAATCACTAGTTGAACTAGCGCCATTAGCCAAATCTTCTTCTTCTTCTTCATCATCATCTGAGGCAATTGCATAATCATCATCCATCATCATTGAATTTGTACTTTTCCCAGCAGTTTTTGAAGTAAGAGTGGAGTTTGAGCCATGTTTTTTCAAAAACTTATCATGATGATCAATTTCATACTTGTTTTTCGTTATTGACTCTCTTCTTGCTGTAGCATTATTGTGTTCACCATCTTTAACTTTTGCATTAGCGATTCTAATCGCGTTTCTTTCCTTAATGAAATTATCAGGTTCAACATGTTTAGCAGACCATTGACCCCAACCAATTTTCTCAAATATTATAGATTCCTCTTCAAAACCTTGATCCAATGAGCTCATGATTAGTCTTCTTTGCTTTGAAAGAGATAATTTTTCAAAACCTTGGATTTGCTTAGCTAAGTTGGAGGTAATATGTCTAATAGCCAATGGACCTGTTTCAAGTAACAAATGAGCCAATCTTTCAGGGGTAACCTTACTAGCAACTGCAATACCGGCAGGACTTGAGGTTGACAATTGGGTTTGATGCTTTTGTGCTGATTTCTTCTCCTTATGGGTTGTTGTTGTGAAATTTGGAGAAACATTGGTTGAATGGTTTGAAATGGATGAAGTTGACAAGTTTGAATAGTTTGAAAATGGTGAAGTTGGAGCCAAGGAATCTGGCGATGTTGTTGACTTCAAAGACATTTTAATATGACGCGTTGTTTATATGTTGTTTATATGTTGTTTATATGTTGTTGTTGTTGTATAGTTTGTTGAAAAGTTTCGAGCTTATCAATCTGAAATCTCGAAGATAAACAATGGTGGGCGGGACGATAAATTTAGATTGGAAATTGAATGAAACGCGTGTCTCGTGGTTGTTGTTGACGTGTAATTGATTGCTTGTGTGTGTTTGAAGGGAATGTAAGAGTGTTGCAGTTCAATTGAAAGTGAAAAATTGAAATATGAGCTTTATTTATCTAGAAAAGTGGAAATTGTGGGAATTGAAAACACATTTTCTGTTTATTTATAAGTTCTCTCTTATCCACAAACAAGCGGGCCTAGTCCCCATGTGACACACGTCTGAGCCCCCGGTTGTTCTCGGTGTTGCTCGTGGCAAGGGTGGCAAACCTGAGTCACTCTGGGTCTGGGGTCTGGGCCTCGTGTATTTTAGTCTGTACCGTGGCCGTCAAGAGCTTCAATTGCGAGCATCACCCATCAACCACTACACACAATCCCATCGAAATGGCTTCAAACGTGCTGAAATTTCAATCAGATTCTAATTTAAATGCTGCTTTGGGAAACGCTCGACACGTCTGTTGCCTTGAAATTCATAGCAAGCTTCAACCATAACCAACCATCGACAAATCGCGTCTCGGATATTTTCATGATCATGAGCTGGTTGAGATTGAAACTCTTTGATAGAAGCTGATAGTTCGGATAGAGATACGTAATCACAACTACACGGTCCATAAATCCTAGGGTTACACACAGATAAGTGGATAATGTCTCAATTGACATACATCCTTGATCCATTGATCTCTTGGTCAATCAGCCCAAGAATCTTCGACTGGTGTACTTCATTTGTTTGGCTGTATGTATAACATGTGTCTTATCGTGTCGAATCTTCCTCGACCATTCAAATATTTTTCACTTTTTTCACTTTTGGGACTCAATCAATGCGGACTCAGTTTGATAGCTCCACTTGCTACAATCCAACAAAGAGTTTAGTTCCAACGGTAAGAAACTCAATTTTGGTGGGTTATGAATAGAGACAATAGTCCTTTGCGAGAACCCTCTCAATCCCATCTTGTGAGATTACAAATACAATACAGAACCGACAGTTCGATTACAATGCCACTGATTTCTAGATTCAAATCGTCTTTGAAATGGAACACTTCTGTTCTCTAAAATACGTAGTGCTAGTACTAGTGAATCTATATCTTACTATTGATGAGCCTTGCAACACAGATTAAAATCCATTATGAGTTCTTTGAGACTCAAGAGTTTAGTGATGCGAAAATATTGGAGTTATGTACAAGATTCATCAACATTTTGAATAATTTTGTCTATGGCAAGTTGAACACTTTAAGAGATAAATTTTCTGCGTTGGAATGTTTTTTCTATCAATTTTTGTTAATTTTTTCAAGATATTTAAATTTCAAAACTGTGGAAACCATGATGATGGTGAAATCAGGACCCGTTAATGGAGATGTTCATTTCAATAGCTCATTATCAAAAATTTTAAACACTTCTTCAAACATACAAGGTGATGAAAATTTCCAAGTGTTGGTTCGATTAAGGGACAAACTTTTAGGTATAATTGGGAAAAATTCATTGAAGAATAAGAGAATTATGAAAGTTTTAGATGTTATAAAGTCTGTCAATTCATTTGAATTAGATTCTACAGCTTTTACTAAAACAGCTTCAAATGAAAACTATTTGACTGAGGAATTGAAATCTTTGTTAGAAGATCCCGTGTATGATGTTTTGAAGAGTATAACAGATTACCCAAATATGGATAGTAACTTCATTGATAATAAGTACACAATGATCTGAATAATGAATAATTTTTTTGAACAATTGAGATGTAATTAATCTGCGAATGCAAGTACTCGTTGACATGCAGAAGTCATGTCAGTGATTTATTGAAAACACGAAATGATTTAGATTAGAAAGCCGATTCTTGATTCTTGAAGCTTATTGAAAAGGCTACAGAATTCAGTGAGAATTACTTCAATTTTTGTCTATTAAAGCTGTTATTATTCACCTCATGCTAGAAATTGGCGCCAAATTTGGCAGTTTCGCAATTTTTTTTCGCGCAGAGTTAGCGCCAAAGAAGCTGGGGGATTACTTTATTTGGGCGAGGTGACACAAAAAACTCTGGTCAGCTACATAGCAAGCACAAAGAGAAACTAGGATAAAGAAGAAGCTTATTATGGAATGTTGGGTCATGAACAGTCTGAGTGCACAGGCTGTTGAGATGGAGTATTTGCTTGATGTAATCGAATGACTGCTAGTCTCTGGCTGATGTTTAATGATGCTTTTTGTCTTACGTAGATTCTTTAGTGTGAGAAGTAAACTTTTCATTCTTTTTGGAAACTTCAACTTCATCATCATTGATATCCTTTATGATTTTTGATTCAAGAAAACTATTATATTCATCATATTGCTTATCAATCTTTAAAATTGCTTGATAACAAATCTTAGTTTCATTAACATATGAAGAAACAAATAATCCATTCTTTATTCTTAAAACTTCACAAAGTTGATACTCTTTCAACTCATCATTTGATTTTTGAACTTCACTAAACAGACAGCAAGAAGGTATGATATTTGGTCTTGAGGATGCAGAGCATATGAGTGCCTCCATTGTATTGATCTTTGTCCAAAGTGGACCACCTTCTATGTGTAGTCCAATACTATAAGCATTTGAAACTAATTGGAAGACTAATTTCCAACATTTTTCAAAAGAATAAATAAAATAATAATAGTTGATCAATATTAATTGTGATTGTAAGAATTTTTTAGTTTCAGTTGTTTGTATTTTGGAGATTTGGAAATAATAATTAATCAAATATTTAAGTTTTTCCTCTTGATGTGAAATTATTGGTGGTTCACGATTCTCCAGTCCATTTTTCAAAACATCAACAAGAATACAACAGAGCAGCATCATATCTTCATCATTGGACCATGTTTTCATGGTATCATAATTATCCAAAAATTTCAATAAATCATCCTTATCAATGATTTCATTGAAATAGTAATATTGATCCACTTTGAAGAAAAACTCAACTAATGATTTGATAACTTTCTTATTCCTTTCATCATCATCATCTATGATCACTGGTAATGGTTTTTTTTTCAGATTTATCTCCCTTGTTATATCTTTCTCAAAGGGTAATATCCCATTCATCATCTCAGATTCCAACGAGGGTATACTATTTTCTCCGAAATATTTTGTGCATGAGTTCCCTGTTGAATCGAAAATAGATATCAGATCCTCAGAAATAGCTAGCTTAGTCTCAAGTTCTTTGATTTTAGACTTATAATATTCAACACCCATAGAAGTTTCTGCATTAGTAGTTGGGTTCAACTTATTAATCTCTATTGATCTGAATTTTGAAGGATAAGTGCATGGGATGGATTTATTGGAACAGTTTTTGCATGGCTGGACTCGATCGCAACGGATCTTTCGACGACGACATTCGTTGCATGAGATGGGAAGCACCATATTCTGTGAGCTGGATATACTTATTTCTTGGATAGTTTGGCTATTTGTAACGTTCTTTTCGAGACGGAATTCCCTTTACACTTTTTTTCCGTGCTGCTCATACCGTCCTCCATCTTTCTCCTCCTAAACTGTGGACAGAGCATACTTCAGTTCAACACAACGACGACAACAACAACATCGCCATGAAGGCTTCAAACTCAACCAGTTAGCCCAAATGTCATCCATCGCTACGCTAGAGCTCATCGCCAACATCAAGCGCTTCGCCGTGCCAAAAGTCTACCCGGTCCAACAGATATGGCCTGCGTTCAGAAGGTCGGCCGTCATGATCATCCTCTTTATAGGCAACTACGGTGAGCTGAGAGTTCTATTGACGAAAAGATCAAGAAAGTTGAACAATTTCTCAGGTCATGTGTCCTTGCCTGGCGGTAAAGCTGATAATGAACAAGAGACTGAAGTCGATGTTGCTAGAAGAGAATGTTTCGAAGAGATTGGATTACCGTATGATGATGAATTACAGAAGCAAGGATTGAAATTAGAACATTTGAATATGATGCCATGTTATCTTTCCAGAACTTTCTTAAGTGTCAGACCTATTGTTTGCTTTCTCCATGATCATGATAAGCCAAGTGTACAGATCAAAAACCTCAAGTTGTTGTTGAATCCTGGTGAAACTTCTTCAATTTTTTCAATACCGTTATTAGATCTCATTGATAAACACAACAAACGGGAATATTTGAAGAAATCAGTAAAGACATACCACTGGGGGCATTTGAAATGGCCTATCAAACATTTTTATTATCCTACAAAGAATAATAATGAAGTGACATGGCTAGATGATATTCTTGATTTGAGTTCTGATGATGAGGATTTGATTGATGACATGAACATTCATTCCAATGGTAAAGACATCAAAGATCTTTGGGGTTTAACTGCACAAATGCTTTATGATCTTGCTAATATTGCTGTTAACAATGCTAACAACAATTATATTGGTAATGAGAACCTAATTTATGCATTAACTGAGTTTGGAGGCCAAATGTTGGATCGGAAACGAACTGATTGGGAGGCCGGCATGATTGTAAATGAAAAAGACAAGAACTATGAACAGGTCATACCTAAGCATATCTATAACCATATAGTAAACGAGTTTAAGCTATAATAAAATCTTGTTTAGAAAATCAATTACAGTGTTCATCTTATATAGTGTAGGTATCGACCCGTGGTGAAATGGCAGCATGGGGTACCCGCCAGTGGCCACTGGTTCGGGGCGCGGTGCACACAACAGCTTCACCCTTTTCAAAAGCAGATAGACGAATATTCCAACACATCAAATACACAGCACCTACAACTTCAACAACAACAACAGATCGTTAACTCAGGGAATAGACAATCCATACTCATACACAATCTTGTGATTTAGGCACAACCATCCAATATCAACAACCAAGGACAATCAATTCATCCTGTGAAAATCATAATTGTGTTTTTGTCGCGTTAAGATCTGTATATCTGTCGTTAGTTTTCCATCTAGGTGATCTTCAAAAAAAACAAACACATTCTAATTGTTTTTCAAAAGAGTGAAAAATCCAAACTAAAACATATCATTTTCAGATTTTGGGAGGTTATTGAACAGGAATTATAAATATTCAAAAGAATGCCACCGGAAGATAATCTTCGAGATCAAGAAGATGTTGATAGGACTGAGAATTCCGAAACCAAACCAACAACCGCCGAGATAGCTGCTGATGCTTCAAATGATTCAAAGCTAACAAATGGTTCTGATGATAGAGAAGATAATGATACTCCAGATACAACTGAATCAATTGAAAATCAACCACCAAAAGAAAATGGTGAAGTTGTGAAAAATGAAACCCCAGAGACCAATGGAAGTAATGAGATTGAAACCCCAAAAATTTCAGAACAAGATAAAGAAAACCTCAAAGATGATAGCAAAGGTGAAGATGTAACTGATGCTGAGACTTCATCCGACGTTCCTACTGCACTACCGAGAATTGTTACAAACCATGAAAATGACAATAATATAGCTAGACATTCAAGAGCTGTCTCGGTTATTTCAAATGCATCTGTTGCTTCTAAAAACTCAACACATATTTCATTTGTTAAAAGTGCAATTACTTTAATCTCAGAACATAAAGATATCAAGAAAAACACATCTTTGATAAATCTTTGTAAAAAAACATTGGATAAGTTGAATAATGGGTTTGATTCTGCTTTAGTCTTTGAAAATTTAAGAGTTGCAATTGAAACTAAAAGTGTGGAGATTGTCGTTATTGCATTGGATTGTATTTCAAAAATTTTCACATTTCAATTATTTGAACCAATTCAAGTTTCACCTCCAAAAACAATCACCGCAACTACAACAGATACTGATCTACCAGCTGGTACTGGTGAAACTATGATCACACCTCCTCCAAAAGTCAATTTGATTGATGCTGCTATTGAAACAATTGCTAGCACTTTTGATGGAGAAGGTACTGATGAGAGAGTTGAAATTCAAGTCACAAGAGCATTAATGGCAGGTGTACTTAATGAACAATTACCAGCTCATGGTTCAACTCTATTGAGAGCTATTAGGCAAATTTATAACATTTTCATCTTGTCGCTATCACCAGTTAATCAAGGTATTGCTCAAGCAAGTTTGACACAAATTGTTAATGTCGTGTTTGATAAAGTGGAAAAGATACCGCATTCAAAACCGCTTGCTTATAAAAGCTCATCATCTGTTAATATCAACGATAATGACTCTCAGAACCAATCACCAGGTCCAGGAACACCTACTCGTCAAGACTCGACACAAGAACCTTTGACTTTAAAAAATTTGAGAGATTTGAATGATGAAGAAGAACGCATAGTGGATCAAGAAAATTATTCCGGTGATGAACATGATTTGATTATTAAAGACGCATTCCTATTGTTCAGAGCTATGTGTAAACTTTCAATTAAATCACTTGAGAATGAATCATTAGATATGAGGTCACATGCTGTTCGTTCAAAATTAATTTCATTACACATTATTCATTCAATAATCAAAGAACATATTGATGTGTTTTTATCCAATGACATTTTGATCTCATCTCCTGCAACAAAAGAGAAAACAAGATTAGTTGATGCTGTTAGACAATATCTATGTTTGACTATTTCAAGAAATGCAGCTTCTGCTATCCCTCCAGTTTTTGAAACTACAGTGGAAATATTTTGGCTGATTGTTTCTAATTTGAGATCTGAATTCAAGAGAGAAATCCCAGTGTTCCTTAATGAAATTTATTTCCCAGTTGCAGAAATGAAAACTTCAACTTCTCATCAAAAAAGATATTTCTTAATTATTGTTCAAAGGCTATGTAATGATCCAAGAGCTATCATTGAATTTTATTTGAATTATGATTGTGATACCACTTTACCAAATATTTGTGAAAAATTGACAGATTATTTGACAAAACTTGCTTTAACAAATGTTGAGGTTACTGCTAACCAAAAAGCTCAATATAAAGAACATTCATTAAAACCAATTGCTACTTATAATTTATCACAATTACCTTTGTTATCAATTTCCAAACTTTCTTCTCAGTCTGCAATGCCTGATACATCTTTACCATACCCTGTTGATTATGCATTGAAACTTACTTCATTGAATTGTGTTGTTGGGTTTCTAAGATCATTAAACTCTTGGGCTCAGAAGGCAATGACACCAGAAACTCGCTCATCATCAGTTGTTTTGAACAGAAAAAGATCAAGTACAAGCGGTTCTGTTGTGCCATTATCACCATCTTTTTCAATGGATGAAGTTGATGACCCACAAGAATTTGAGAATTTGAAACAGCGTAAAACAGCCTTACAAGATGGTATAAGACAATTCAATTTCAAGCCTAAAAGAGGTATCGAATTTTTAGTTAGACAAGGTTTCATCAAAGACAAAGAACCTTTGACCATTGCCAAGTTTTTACTTGAACAACATGGATTGGACAAGGCAGTTATTGGTGAATATCTAGGTGAAGGGGATGAAGAAAATATTGCCATTATGCATGCTTTTGTTGATGAAATGGAATTTTCAAATACTTCATTTGTTGATGCTATGAGAACATTTTTACAAGCTTTTAGATTACCTGGTGAAGCTCAAAAAATTGATAGATTTATGTTGAAATTTGCTGAAAGATATGTTGATGGTAATCCAAATATTTTCGCTAATGCTGATACTGCTTATATTTTGGCATATTCTGTTGTTTTGTTAAATACTGATCAACATTCAACCAAAGTTAAAAATAGAATGACCACTGAAGAATTTATCAAGAATAATCGTGGTATTGATGATGGTAAAAGTTTACCAGATGATTTTTTGATTAACATTTATAATGAGATTGCTAAAAATGAAATCAAATTACATTCGGAACAACAAGCTGCTCTATTAGCTGGTGACTTGTTACCTACACAACCTCAATCATTCACTCTTTTTGGTAATAGAGATGTTAATAGAGAAGCTTATATTCAAGCATCAAAGGAGATCTCCAATAAGACTGAAAAATTATTCAAGAACTTGGGTAAGACTAAAGGTGATAAGAAAAATGTCTTCTATTCTGCTTCTCATGTTGAACATGTTAGATCTATCTTCGATACATTATGGATGTCATTTTTAGCTGCACTTACAGCTCCTTTCAAAGATATCGATGATGATGAAACCACCAAGACTTGTTTGGAAGGTCTGAAATTATCTATCAATATTGCTGCTTCATTTGGATTAGACTATGCTAGAACATCATTCATTGGTGCATTGATACAATTTGCAAATTTATCAAACTTGAAAGAGATTAAAGATAAGAATGTCGATGCTATTGTTTTGTTGTTGAAAATTGCTGAAACTAATGGTAACAATTTGAAGAATTCATGGAGAGATATTTTAACCACTATTTCTCAAGTTGAAAGATTACAACTTATTTCAAAAGGTATTGAAGCTGATTTACTACCAGATGTTACAAATGCTAGAGTTCATAGAACATCGTTAGACAGTACTAGAACTACAAACTCTAGCAATTTTTTCTTTGGCTTAGGAAGAAAGGCAACACCAGCCGAACAAGCACAAACAAATCATCAAAATCAACATTTGGACCCTGCCATTGCACAGCGTTTAGTTTCTACTGATATTGTCGTTGTTATGGATAAAGTCTATACACAAAGTGCTCAATTGAATGGTAGTGCAATCATTGATTTTATTAGAGCATTGACAGAAGTTGCTTATGAGGAAATTGAATCTTCATTAGATAGTCATACTCCAAGAACGTTCTCATTGCAAAAAGTTATTGATGTTTGTTACTACAATATGGGTCGTATCAGATTAGAATGGTCCCCTATTTGGGCTGTCATGGGTGAATGTTTCAACAAGATTGGTACTAAACATAACTTATCAGTTGTTTTTTTTGCATTAGATTCTTTGCGTCAACTTGCTATGAGATTTATGGATATTGAAGAACTTTCAGGGTTCAAGTTCCAAGAAGACTTCTTGAAACCATTTGATTACATTTTAAGAAATGCCAGAGATGTCCAAGTTAGTGAAATGTGTTTGAATTGTCTAAATAATTTGATTGCATTGAAAGGTGATAAGATTAAGTCAGGTTGGAAAACAATTTTTTCTGCATTGAACTATACAGCTGGTGATATAAATGAATCAATTGTTTCTAAAACATACGAGTTAGTTAATTTCATTTACAAAGATCACTTTGATTCAATTTTTGCTCAGGACGATTCATTTTCTGCATTGGTCTCCACTTTAAGAGAATTAGCTAAAAACACAAAATTCCAAAGAATCAGTTTACATGCCTTACAAAACATTAAAAGTATTGTTATTAAAGTGGCTGATGTTACATTGGATACTGAAAGTGCATTTGTCAAATCACGTAAAGATGTTTTCAAAGAATTATGGTACCCAGCTCTATTCAGTTTCAATGATGTTATAATGACAGGTGATGATCTAGAAGTTAGATCCAAGGCATTAAATTTGATGTTTGATATTTTAGTTCAGTATGGTAATAGATTTGATGCTCAATTTTGGGATCAAATTTGTGTTAGTTTATTGTTCCCAATTTTTGGTGTTTTGAGTAAACATTGGGAGATCAATCAATTCAATAGTCATGATGATTTATCAGTTTGGTTATCAACCACTTTAATTCAAGCTTTAAGAAATATGATTGCCTTGTTTACCCATTATTTTGATGCCTTAAGCAGAATGTTGGATGGATATTTAGGTCTACTCATCTCATGTATTTGTCAAGAGAATGATACAATTGCCAGAATAGGTAGATCATGTTTCCAACAATTAATTACTCAAAACATGGAGAAATTCACACAAGAACATTGGGATAAAGTTACAGAATCTTTTGAAAAATTATTTGAGTTAACTACAGCTGTTGAATTATTTGAAGCTGATCCATTGAAAGAAGAAAATAACATTCCTGTTTCACAATCAACTCAAGAATTGAATGAAGAAAATGGTGTTGATTTCAGTGCAAATGGTGATAGCAATAACGTTCAAAAGGGTATTTCAAGAACTAAAAGTGCAGAAGACATAAGAAGAAAGAACAAGTCAAAGAATGCTATTGTTGTTAAATGTATTTTGCAATTATTGATGATTGAAACTCTAAGTGAATTGTTTGATGATGAGAAATTTTACACTTTAATCCCATATGAATCTTTAGTTAAGGTTTCAGGTTTGTTGGAGAAATCATTCAGATTTGCTAGAACTTTTAATGATGATTACAATCTAAGAGTTAGATTATGGAACTCAGGTGTGATTGATAAATTGCCAAACCTATTGAAACAAGAGTCATCATCATCAGCTGTTTTTATCAGTGTTACATTTAAATTATACAATGATACCCAGAAGATAACACCAAAGCAAAAAGATGCAATTAGTGCAAGTTTGATACCAATGTGCGTTTCAATTGTTGAGAGATATGTTTCATTGGATGACAGTACACAGCAAAGAAACATCTCCACATGGAGACCTGTTGTTGTTGAGATTTTACAGGGCTATTGCGAGTTGGAAGAGAAGGATTTCAACAAGCACTGTCCCCATGTTTATGATTTAGTCTTGAATATCTTGGATAAGAGTGTGCCAACAGACCTTCGCTCTGCAATCAAGGCATTCTTTTCCAGAGTTGGAGACGTGTATATCAATGATGAAAAACCACAGGAGAGTGATTAATCTACTATAATTTATACATGTTGAAAAGTGTTTTAATTCTATGTAAAATCCATTGTTAGAGAGTCGCGACCATCCGATGATCAGTCCAGTGCCGGTATTGTGCCAGCCCCAAAATTACGCGTTGTCCGTGCTGAAATTTATGCGGATGTGAAAAATTTGAATTTTTTTCGACGACGCTTTTCAAAGTGAAAAGCTCGAATTGCCAAAGATACAGTTTCCAACCTTCAAGAGTCATCAATAACACAGACAAAAATGAGTGTACGTAGACCCATATTAGAGAAGGGATTGTTCATGTGGCCATTGCGGTTATTCAGAGCATAAAAAAACCAGTTGTTTCCCCATGCATATACATTATGAATTAGTCGTTTGCTCATTGAAAACTCCAGGTATCAATTAATCAAGTTTCAACATTTCCACTTTACAAACCCACCATAAAATAAAAATGATCAATCCCTATGTTTTAATTTTGTCAAGTTGATTTTTTTACTAACTTTTGCTAATTTTAGAACCCATTTGAACTTTTAGGTAACGACGTTGAAGAAGTCGACTCCAGAGCTCCAAGAGAAGTTGTCAAGAAGACAACCTCTTCAAAGAAATCTGATGTTCCACCACCATCAGCTAACAAAGACCGTGCCAACAAAAACCGTCCTCAAGCTACTGGTAATGAAGCTGCTTACAAAGATGGTAAAGCTGGTAGAGCTGCCAACAAAGCTAAAGGTGTTGAAGAACCAAAAGCTTCTAAAAAACCAGTTAAAGGTGGTAAAACTGACCGTCACTCAAAGACCGGTAAATCAGACACTCAAAAAAGAGTTAAACAAGCTGGTTGGACCGCTGATGGTGAAGGTGAATTAGAAAATGAATTAGAAGGTGCTGAAGATGCTGCTGAAGAATTAAAAGAAGATTCTGAAGACAAACCAGCCAAAAAATCTTTACAAGATTACTTGAAAGAAAAAGAAGCTTCAACTATCGGTGCTGCTCGTGAAATTAGAAAAGTTGAATCTGCTGGTGATGATGAAGTTTTAGTTAAAGAACAAGAATCATTCATTGCTCCAACCAAAACTAAAAACGTTAAATCAAAAGCTTTGAAAAACAAAACCTTTTTAGATTTTGATGCCACTTTTGCTGATGACTTACCAAAACCAACTTCAACCAGAGGTAGAGGTAACAACACCAGAGGTAGAGGTAGCAACACCAGAGGCAGAGGTAATGCCAGAGGTGGTAGAGCCCCAAGAGGTGGTAAAGCTCCAAAAGCTGATGCACCATCCATCAACGATGAAGCTAACTTCCCATCATTAGCTTAAATCGAAGATTTGAACTCAGTCGAATCTATATAACCGTTACCTCAAAAGGAGTGGAAAATTTTATGGTCTTTTGAAAAACCATTATTCAAGGGATTTATAATGGGATACTTTGAAAATCTGTAATTCTTGTTGTTTATTATAATTATATCTTCGCATATGAATTCGAAATGTAGGCTTGGACCCTGTTTAATTAATATCGTAAGTTTTGAATAAAAGTCCCCAGCTGTCAAAAGGGTTGGTTGATCTTGGTCAATGGTACAAAATATGCGAAGCCTGGACTTGAACTCTTCAGAATCTGAGATGAACCAGATCAGTTAAAGCCTATCATAATTCTTGTAATACGAGCACAGTACGCCTAAGTTCCACCTAGCTTGGCTACAGCAGTAGTAGTCTGATGATTAGAATTTGATGATATATGGTGATGACTGATAGTAGAAATAGGCCGGCTGCATGTTTCCGTGAAAAATTCAAGAGCCTCTATATAAACCTTCTTCTAAAGCCACATCTTGAAATCGTTATGGATCCAGGGTTTCACAATTAAAAGCATGGCTATAAGGACTATACCTTATTACTGAACTAATAATTACTACAAGCTCAAGATCAATATGGCTGTTCAAGATAATAAAAAGCCTAAAAGCTGTGAAGCTGCTCAAGAAAGCACAATACATGTCAATGATTCATCTGATGAATATGACCATACTACAAAGCTTGAAGCTGCTACCAAAACGAATGATATACCCTTAGAGGAGATGGATGATGAAACTTTCTATTCAAGATTTTCACCAGCTAGAAAGAAGTTGTTTGTGTTCATTGTGTCATTGTCATGTTTCTTATCTCCAATCAGTTCAATGGCCTTCCTACCTGCAGTTTCCATTATTGCAGAAAGATTCAACACAACAGGTACAATCATCAATGTTTCAAATGCTGTTTATTGTATAGTAATGGCTATTTCCCCTTGCTTGCTAGGTCCATTTGGTTATCTATATGGAAGAAGAGTTACATTCATACTGTGTCTGTCGTTATTTTGCGTGGCATCTGCTTTAACTGCATTATCACAAAATCTTGCAATGTTCTTTATATTCAGGGCACTATCCGCATTGTTCGGTACTCCATTCTTTTCAGTAGGTGCTACAGTTATTGGTGATATTTACAAACCTGAGGAGAGAGGTGCTGGTAATGCTTGGACTTTGTCTGGAAGTCAATTAGGGCCTGCAATAGGTCCTGTTATCGGTGGTATCTGTGTTACATATACAAGTTGGAGAGTGATTTTTTGGATTCAATTTGGGCTAGGTGTATTGGATTTGATACTTGCTACATTGTTTCTACCTGAGACTGGTAGAAATATTGTTTCTGTTCAAATAAAGAAAGAAACTGGGAAGAAAAGAGTATATTGGATCAATTATAACCCATTCCGTGTTATTCTTGCATTCAAATATAAAAACTTGATTTTGGCTGGTATTGTCAGCTGCTCTTTGCATTATAATATGTACTCACTTTTAACTCCAATTAGATATGTTGTGGATCCAAGATTCAATCTAGAAGATCCAGTTTATGGTGGGTTGTTTTATTTAGCACCGGGATGTGGGTACATTGTTGGTTCATTTTTTGGAGGCAGATTTGCAGATTACTATGTGAAGAAATATATCAAAATCAGAGGGAAAAGATTACCAGAGGATCGACTACGTTCAATGCCAATAGCTTATGGTTTTTTCATTCCTGTAACGATTTTGATTTATGGCTGGACTTTAGAGAAGGAAAAGGGTGGTATGGCCGTTCCAATAATTATGATGTTCATTGGTGGTTGCGCACAAACTATTTGTTTCCCAAGTGTCAACACCTATTGTGTTGATTCAATGCCTCATTTGAAAGGTGATGCTATTTCAGGTAATTATGCAATCAGATTCATCGCAGCTGCTATTGGGACAGCTACAGTTTTGATTCAAATTCAGCATATTGGAATCGGCTGGACTTGTACAATATCTGCTGCATTTTTATGGGTGGGATTTGGCTGCTTGTACTTATTGATACGTTATGGAGAACAGATGAGATGTCAGTATGATGAAAAGAAGGAGGAAATTAGTGAGACGTGAGTCGTTTAGATGGGCTTTCGGTTGTTAATAGATTTGTTTTTACTTGCACTAATAATGATAATAGATTTATAGATCAATAATTGGGAGGTATTTCACACCCATTGTATTGTTTATTACACAACACCCAAAGTTTCGCCTTTTCACAAGTCTTTTGAATGATTCTTGACTCGCTATTGTTCATTTTCTTGATGTCTGTAAATTTTGTGTCAAAAAATGTAGTCACGTGCAGGATCTAGGGCATTTGAAAAAAATTCGAACTTTTCAAAAAATTACACCTTTAAACTTCACCTTCTACACCCCATATTCCAACTCAATATCCATAGTCATGGGGTTCTTGAAGCCAGGGAAGAAGACAAAGAGAGCCCGTACTGATGATAAGAAATCACAGAAACCCCATAAGGTGAAGCGTATAAAGCTTGAACCTGATCCAAACCTTGAAGATTTATCTTTGATGCAAAAATCAAATTCAAAACAAAGTTCATCATTACTTGAAAGACTTCCCTCTGAGATCATACATGAAATATTCCTATGTACTACTCTTTCCAATCTCCCAATAGTCAACAGACACCTATTTCACCAATTAAGACCAACAAAATCTTTAAAGATCAATATGCTCAAAAATTATATCGTGGATTTGAACAGTAAGATTGTTGCACCTGAAATGGTTTATAAGGATAGATTCGCCTTATATAAACATGCACTGAATTATAGATTTGTCACATATGATATCTTGAAAGAGGTGAAGTTTGATACTGTACTTCCCTTGAGCAGCGTACTATCAGAGTCAAAAAATAGATTGGTGTTATACTATGATGAATTGAATCAAAGACTTTTGGAAACAATGAGAAGAGCTGAAAGTACAGAAGAAGAAATTAATAGGGAGCTGGCTAGGATAGCCGATGAAAATTTCAACAACGTCAATGTGGATGAAGTTGAACTTGCAGATGCACCAGATCAAGAAGCTCAAGATTTTCCTGAAAGGTTTTATACGGCACCTTTTGATGACGATAAACTCGAAATAATTACATTTTTACATACAAAGGGGTTACAATATATCAATGGTGATTTGGTATTATGTAATGCCATGGAAGCAAATGTCTCAGTTGAATTGTTGGAAGAGCTGAGCCAGTGTTCACAAGCAGATTTTGTGAGGACTACCTCACCATTGATAAAAGCTTTTGACGTGAATAATATGAAATTTGTTGAGTGGGTAATTTCAAAATTAGAGTCTAGAGATCTGCTGAATCATGACGATTTGTGGGTATACATCTATCAGAAGCAAAACTCCAGCTTCCTACACTATTTAGAGTCTCAGGGTGGAACACCGAGTCATGAGATATTGGGTATGCTTTCATCTTCCCACATATAATGAGTTACGAAATATATATTAATGAATGATCACGAACTGAAAGAACTACGACTGTAGGTGTTATTAAAACAAAGAAACCGTAAATAAAAATTGAGAATTGAAAATGTGAATAAAGTGCAAAACTGGCACAGGGAAACAACCTATTGGTAATATTGTTGTTGCTGTTGTTGAGGTGGGACCTGTTGATATTGTGGAATTTGTGGAACTTGTGGAACTTGTGGAACTTGGTTGTTTTGTGGAAGTATATGTTGACGGGCTTGTTGTTGTTGTAATTGTTGCAATAATTGTTCTTGATTTTGATCAGCGGAGACAGGATTACTCAAGTTATTGTTAGTATATTCACTAAACCATGGGTGTTGTAATGCTTGTGCTGCAGATATTCTATTCTCTGGTTTCATTTGTAATAAGCTGTTTAATAAATTCAATGCCAATGGATCTATATTTGGGATAATTGTTCTTAAATCTTGTGGAATAAACATATTGAAGTTTGGTCTATAATTTGGTAATTGAGAAACACCTGGCCATGTTCTTTCATTTGGAGTACCCATCAGTCTGAATATTTTGGTCAATTGATCTTCATTGGAACCACCTGGGAAAAGAGGTCTCCCAATAAACATTTCAGCCAATATACAACCAGCAGACCACATATCAATAGATGTAGAGTAGTTTCTGGATCCCATCAAGACATCTGGAGCTCTATACCATAATGTGACAACTTCACTTGAGAATGTATTGACTGGAATACCAAATGCTCTTGCTAAACCAAAATCACCAATTTTCAATTCACCTTTTGAGTTTGTTAACAAGTTTTGTGGTTTCAAATCTCTGTGTAGAACTCTATTTTGGTGACAGAACTGGATCCCTTTCAATAATTGAAACATAAATGATTTGACGACATGTGGTTCTAAAGCCCCATTATTACCATGAACATCCATGTATTTCTTCAAATCTCTATCCAAATATTCGAAAACCAAAGTTAATTTATTCTCAGTGTGGATAACATCATATAAGTTGATAATATTGTTGTGTTTCAAATCTTTCATCAAAGAGATCTCTCTGATTGCTGTTGATGGAGTACCTTCTTCAGAGTCTAGATTGATTTCCTTCAAGGCAACGAGCGTACCCGTGGCCCTGTTACGGCCTTTATAAACGGTAGCATAGGTACCTTCACCTAGTTTTTCCAATCTATTAAGGAGTTAGTAATTGTCACAGGTAACATAATATAGAAGTAAACGAAAGTAGACAAAACATACTGTTGGAATCTATAGTGTTTGGTGTTAGTAGGTTTGCGATGTGATATAGAGCCTCAACTCTTTTGTTCAATACTTACTGAGACGCTTGACCAGCCATTGGAAGTGTTGTGTTGTGAGTTGTTCTAAAGTATGTCTTTGGTTCACAACAGTCTCAAAACGATGGAATCTGACTGAGCTCTTTAAGTGGTTGAGCCTGAACAAGAACCTTTTTGTGCTGTCGAGGCTATTTTAATCTGCTTTTGATCTTGTTCAGCTTTTTTCTTTCCTTAAAAGTGACAAGTATTATGTAATCACCAGCCAAAATTTTTTTGGTGTGAAAAAAAAAAATAAAGTGTCAATAAACATTTGGGTACAAAAGATTTGAAAAGTGTTTAATTTGAAGGGATTTCTTACTTCGACAGTTGGTGATTAGAGGGCAGAGACTATATAGGCAGACACCATAAGCTCATAAATCAATCATGACCGAAGACAAAAAGAAACCAGAGATGCCAAACATCATGAGCGAAGCATCCATTCTAGGCCCAGAGTGGATCGGTCTATTCCAATCCCCAGTTGAGTTCAAGAGTGAGCACTTTGAAGGTGCTATGGAAAACCTGATAAAACAGCCAAACATTAACTCCACGGTGATCTTAAGAGCAGATATCCTAATAGAAAATAAGTATGATTATACCGAATCTGAACCAAAACTGTCAAATTTTAAAAGTGAACTAGCAGATCAAAAACCAGACATACCGACAACTTCAGAAAATGAGGTGATAATAGAGAAAAACTTGGATGATATTGATCTGAGGAGTATCCCATTAGCTTTGAAGTCAAGACCAAAAGTTGAAATTGTGAGAAGGATTGTCCCGAGAAATCCATTCAAAGATGCCATTATAAATCAAACATGTTTAGTGCTTGAACTCAAAGATGAGGGTGAGGAACAGTTTGATTCCACTTTGATTGTCTATAATCCACATATTGATGATTCAGAAGACTGTCCATTTTATTTGCCTGGTGTTCAAGCTGTTGGTATTCTATACAGAAAAGGCACATTATCATTACATTACTTACCATTTGGCTATGAAGATCCCCAAAACATACAGAATTTCAAAGAGTTAGATCCAAGTGATCGTAATATTAGAATTGCTTTCAGACTGTTACAAACTGCAAGAAAACATTCCACAGGTGTGATGCAAGGATATCAGAAAAGAGTTAAGCATGATCTTGTGGTTTCAAAAGTCTCATTTCAAGATCGCTACATCACATTAAAGAAGAAATATTCAAAAGATTTAGTAGATAACTGGGTTGAATCAACAGATCCAAGAAAACATGTTTTTGAAGATATTGCTATAGCTGCTTTTTTGATTGAGCTTTGGTCAAAAATATATAAAAGTAAAGATGAGTTTGAATTTCGTGATTTAGGATGTGGTAACGGATTATTAGTTCATATTTTGATAACAGAAGGTTATAAAGGTATTGGTATAGATGCCCGTGCTAGAAAGAGCTGGAAAATATATCCTGAAGAAGTACAAAGCAGGTTAAAAGAGCAAGTCATTATTCCTTCAGTGTTGTTGAGACCACATCCAGCTGTAAAGAATTTGGCACCTCATTTGACAGATAATGGACGTGTTTTCCAAGTTCCAGTGAGTAATGGATCCAAATTTATAAGGGACGGTGGTGTCGATGTTCCAGTTGTTGCTTATTACTCCTCAGCTTCATTATTACAATCGTCAAACGTTAATACTGCTCAATTTCCTAAAAATACATTTATTATCGGGAATCATTCAGATGAATTAACATGTTGGGTCCCATTATTAGGATATCCTTTCTTGGTTATCCCATGTTGTTCACATGCTTTATCTGGTGCTCGTGTTAGATATCCTTCAAAAAGAATTGCTCGAAAAGAAGGCGAAAAGACTTCATTTGGGGCATCCACATATGCTGCATTAGTTGATCATGTGGAAGATATAGCTAAAGAAGTTGGATGGAAAGTTGAAAGAGAAATGTTGAGAATCCCAAGTACAAGAAATGCAGCACTAATAGGATATCAAAAGGAGAAAGCACATGCAAAGATCAAATCAGTCTATGATATGCTTGTGTTGGAAGGAGGCGCTGAAGGTTGGGTTGAAAATACAATGGCTTTGACAAAGAAAGCACCAAGAAATCATTAAAAGAGTATGTAATTACAGATTGAATCTAGTTTTATAATATACATTGGATACGAGTTTTTTATACTCTTTTCTATGAAGTGATGAAATTTGATAAACGAAATGCAAAAATTTATTTATACAGACATGTAATGAAAGCCTATTATTTGTGTTTTTGTTGTCTTCTCTTACGTTTCATACCAATCAATTTTTTAGTATTTTCATCCAAACCAGATTTGTTAGTTGATGCAGTTTCTGGTTTCTTTTCAGTTTGGGGTTTAGGTCCCTTATTCATATTACCTTTCTTATTTGGTTTTCTACCCTTTTTATCTCTCTTTTGTCTTTTATCTTGTGGTGCTTCTGTGGCCTCTTCTGGGGATGGTTCAGTACCGTCTTCTCTCTTTCTTTTATAACCACCTTCTGTTCCAAGTTTCTTTGCATGGAAAATCTTTTCTCTTCTCCTTTTTATAACATTAGCATGTTCAACGGCAAATTCAACAATAAGTTTTCTTTTCTTATTAGCATCAATCTGTACTACTTTCTTTTCTTCATCTGTTAAACCCTCTAATATTTCAGCTGGTGAAACTTCATGTGCATTCAACCATCTTAAACCCATCAATGCAGATTTATGGTCTCTGAATTCCAAGAAACCATAACCTCTACTACGACCAGCATCACCTGAACCTTTGACTTCCATGATAACCTTAGCTTGTCTCACAACACCTTGTTTCTTTGATCTGTTGCTTTCACCTAAACCAAGTTCTTCTAATCTTGCTTTTTCCTTTATAGATCTGTCAAGCTCTTCTTTACTTAATGGTTGTCTCTTTGTTTCTTTAACTTCAGTAGCAAAAGATACAACAGCCTTACGACCCAAAGCTTTTAAAGCCTTAGCATTCATAGCTCTTGGTAAGTTTCTGATAGCCAATCTAGTTAATGATAAATGTAATGAAGGGTTTTTGTTCAATTGTTGGACTCTTAATTTGTATGATTTTTCTCTTAATTCTAAATCTGTAGCAGAAATTGCTGACGCTAATTTGGAGTTTGTGGTAATTCTACCTTCATTCAAAAGGTATAAGTTACGTTTATCTCTTTCACCTGGAGCTTTACCTAACGCTTCACTTCTCTTAAGTGCATTTTTTTCTGTTAAAACAGAGGCTGACTCTCTTGTGACTGCTGATGTGATTGACAATATACGACCTTGATAAACATATAATGGTGAAACATCATCTGAAATTAAAATGGAGGTTGTTGAACTATCTGGAGCATTTTTCAAACATTCATTGAAGGAATCTTCATTCCAAAATGCAACAAAAGCAGTACCTTTAGCTAACCCACTTTCTTTATCAATAACTGGAAGGGCATATTTGACAGCACCAAATTTTTCAAAATGTTCTTTCAAGGAATCTTCATCTGCATCGTAAGGTATGTTACGTACAAAAATACAATAGTTCTCTTGTCTATTCTTTTTTGGTATTTGTTCCTTTGATTCTTCTTCGTCTTCTTCACTTAGTTCTTCGTCACTGTCCAAGTCGATATCACTTTCATCTTCATCTTCGCCTTCAACATCTGCTTCATCAGAGTCAACATCTTCAATTTCGGCATTACTGCTTTCATCTTCAGAACCTTCTTCATCTTCTTCTTCCTCTTTGACATCATCATCTTCTTCATCCTCACTCTCTTCGTCTTCTTCATCTTTTTTGTATGCTTCCCATTTGGATTTTTCAATTGCGAAATCCACAGCGACTTCTCTACCTTCAATTTTCAGACCTTGAGAACCTTTGATAGCATTTTCAGCATTGGTATTCTTTTTCATAGTGACAAAGGCAAAACCACTCATTCTTCCACCTTTCTTTCTAGGAATGATTGCATCAGTAACTGCACCATATTTTTGGAAAATCTTCTTCAGTTGTTCAGGATCACGAACAGACCATGGCAAGTTACGGATAATTAATCTTGCACGTCTTTTTTCAATAGCTTCCTTCTCAGGTTTGACATTTGAGGCATCTTTATCTTTACGATCTCTTCTCTTTGCAACATCAACTCTTAATAGACGACCATTGAACTTAGTCTTTCTAGCTTGAGCAAGAGCTGTCTTGGTATCATCATCCAAAGAAAAACTAACAAAACCAAACCCTCTTGAGTTCTTTTCAGCATCTGTAACAACAACAGCATGCTTAACGGGACAGAATTGGGAAAAGAAATCTGATAATTGTTCTGAAGTAACATCAAATGGAATGGAACGAACAAATAATGTCTTCATGTCCAAATGTTCTTGGTTTTTTGGAACAACAGCTGTAGCTGTCTTTTCATCGTCACTCATGATTTCCCCTTTCAAAAACACTAGAATCAGGGACTAGTGAATGTTTAGCTATTAAAGATCTTTATCTGCACTTAATTATCAGCTCTAAAAAAAATTTTTGGTAAGTCTATATTTCGCGAATTTCGCGATGAGGTTACCCCCAAATTGACGATTCGCACGACGTTTTTTGGCAGACGACTATGTTATTTTAAACCGTATAACAATAAACATGTTGCGAATTTGCTTCTGCTTTAGAAAGCCAATTCTTGAACAGTGTCTACTATTGGTATAAGATGGAGCAGGATGAAATATCAATAGACAATGACTATATTACGGGACCTGAGTATAGGCCGCAAATGCCCAAGAGACCTCAAAAGAAACCATCATTATCACAGTTAACCGTGGGACAACCTAGATCATCATTACGCCTGTCTGAATTACAAGCTCAACCTACAACTGAATTATCAACCCAGAACATTGGGAAAGAAGAGAATTTCCTCAATACTGATAGAATATACAACACACTGAACTATTATGATTCAAGTCATGATCCAAACTTTGACGCCTCAACAATAAGGACATCAACCCCAACACTGACTATTTATAGTGACGATGAAGAACTAGAAAATACTTTAGGTGATCTGATCAGTCAACCGTCGTCGGAAATGAGACTGCATTTCAATCATGAAGAAGAGGAAGCTAGCTTGAAAGGCGCGAAGCAATTCTTTATACTTTCATCGGCTGGTAAACCCATTTATTCAATGAGCAGTGATTTAGACCATAATGATGAAAATTTTATTAATTACAACGGTATAATACAGACTATTGTTAGTTCATTTATTTTGAGTGGGTCAGAACTACGATCTTTTGTCACAAAAACTTCAAGATTTACTATCTTAAATCAATCACCAATAGTATTGCTGGCAATTTCTAAAATTGGTGAATCGGAAATGGATTTATTGAATCAGCTTGATCTACTTTACAGTTTTTTATTATCAGCTCTAAGCAAACCACATATTATGAGATCATTTCAAAACAAGGAAGGCTTTGACTTGAGGAAACATCTTGGGAGAGCAGACTTATCGGGATTAGACTCATTAACCAAAGAGATTATCAACTTCAATCCGGGGATTCTGATTGGGGCTTTACAATGCATCAAGCTAAAGAGATCTGTTAGAGACAAATCAAGACAAATTATGCTTAATAGGAGAAGCAAGAACCTTTTGTATGGAATGCTGGTTGCCCCTGGTGGGAAATTAATCAATGTTTTGAGACCGAAAAGTCATACCCTTCATACTACTGATTTACAAATATTGTTTTCCATAGTTTTCAACCAATCTAAAAATTATTCGGAGGATGAGGAGCTATGGCTACCTATCTGCCTTCCAAAATTCAATCCTAATGGGTTTTTATATGCATTTGTTAAATTCGTTGATTCTGTTGCTTTGATTTTGATTAGTGCAGACAAGAATTGCTTCTTTGAAATGAGTGAGACATCAACTAAAATCATTAATGAATTTAGAAAGCATGAAATATTGAGCCATATTAGTGACTCTTTGAAACATGGCTTATCAACAATAGATATTCCAGCTCCTTTGATATATCATTTCATCTACAAATCCAAAAAACATTTACAATATGTCATGCCAACTTCAACTAATGTCACGGCATTACAGAAATATTATCTCCAGCTCTACTCAAGTGTCGATAGAAATGGTAAGATTAGTGTTTCTTATATAAAATGGGAAAAGGATGGGAAGAGTCCAAATAAGTCTATAGCTGGCTTAGGTTGGATAACCCCAAATTATGAGGTTTACTTGATTACTGGAAGCATTACAAAAAGAGAAGTACTAGTGAATAGTGCCAGGGGAATTGTAAGTTGGTGTAGGAAGTATCAAGAGAGGTTATTTGTCTGTGAAGGAGCAATTTTTTAATAAACTATCATGTTTTTGGTTTAATGTTTAGTAATTTGTAGTGTTGCCCCATGTCCAATTTTAGGCGCGTTATATCCACAAATCATAAAAACTTGGTCAACTTTCATGACAAAACACTCAGGAACTTATAAAACCAATTTGAAGCCATGAGTGAAGATCCTTTCAATAGGAAGAGGAGCACCTCTACTCTGGCAAATACCATCAGTTTCACTCATACCAGGGGTGGTGGTGAAGAGGACCGTCAACAATCAAATAAACCAACATCGCCATTTGGATATCTGAATAGAAATGGTTCATCATCTACGATCCACTCCATCACTCATACCCTTTCAAATGTCGGTTTCAACTCTGTCAATCCTTCAATTCACAGTCCTGAATCATCCACAAATAGTGTGACTTCTCCTACTCAGGGGAAAAGAGAAAATGCATTGACACGAGCAAAGCTGTTTGCAAGAAATAAAACAAAAGAACTGAAGAAAACCAGGGATACAGATAGGCCACATCATAGCCATCATCATCATAATTTTTTAAAGATCAATAGTCATCATGGTCTCTCGTCATCCTCATCAAATTCAAAAGTTTTGGATTCAGGTAGCACGCTGTATTCATTTGATCCTTCAAATATAATAGATAATGATGTGATGAAACATGTTGTATCTGATGCTAACCTGAAGGGACTTTCATTTGAAGAGAAGGATCAAATTGCTGATAATTTATGGACCACTATAACGTCTACTGTTCTGCCCTTGTTCAAATTAGAAAATTCATCATCTCTGAAATTGAAAACTCCAATTGAAGATGTAAACAAAATGGTTGAAGTTTTCCTCAGGTTAAGAATTGAAAACAAAACAACTGCAACCTCGTTGATTAGTGAAGTGCAAGAACTTTTGAAGAATGGTTTAAACATTATGGAGAATGAATTGACGTTTAATGAGAATTCTGATCAAGGTTCTCCGTTTCATAGGCTGGCCATAACATGGGAATACTTTTTTGCTAACGTTTATCATTATTTATTGGCAATTTTCTTACCACTTCAACTTGAGTTTGAAGGGATAGGTCCAATTGTTAAAAATGCCAAAGAATATTGGAGCGATATTTCAGAACCATCAGTGACTCAGTCCACTAAAAAAGTTATTTTATCAGCTTTCAGAGACTATGTTGTGATTCCATATTTTGATACTGAACTGAGTGTACAGGATGTTGAAGATTCAGAAAGAAGAACATTAGTCCAATGCTTTGGTATTTTACAATCTATTCATTCTGCAAATTATAACCAAAGAATTATTGAACATCTATCATCCATTTTACAACAAAATCTTGCCCCACTGAAAGTGCAGTAACTAATCACGTGAAAGCAGTTTATACAACAATTTAACGACGCTTATGATACCTCCAACGCCAAATTGTAGATTCAGTTTCTCTGTATAACAGAATCCATTTTGAGCCGCGCAACATTGTTTCGCGAATTTTCCTAGATTTTTTTTTTCTTCAATTTGGTGAAAAATGAAAATATGGAAATTGAAATCGACATTAGAACTTGATAATCATTAAAAAGAACATCAGTCTTTTCAGGGGGTATTCGAGATGATGTTCCCATTCAAGTCAATAATATCACAAAAACAACAATCCTCAATACTGGGGTCTTTGATTAGTACCCGTTCAGTTTCATTATTATCCTCTTTAAAACCATCATACAATTCTACAAGTTCAATTAAAAGAGTTGGTAGAGGTCCATCAAGTGGTTATGGTAAAACTTCAGGTAGAGGTCAAAAGGGTCAAAAGGCTAGAGGTAAAGTGAAGTCCTGGTTTGAAGGTGGTCAAACTCCAATTTTCAAATTATTTCCAAAGATTGGGTTCAATAATGTTAAAGCTTTACAATTGAAAGAAGTTAATTTGATTAGAATAATTCAATTCCATCAAGATGGAAGATTGGATTTGAAAGAAGGTGAAACCTTGAATATGAGAAAAATGAAACAGATTGGTTTAGTGACGGGTACTTTAAGAGATGGTGTTAAAATTTTGGCTACAGGTAAAGAAAGATTAGATTTCCCAATCAAAATTGAAGCAACAAGAGCTAGTGCTGAAGCTATCAAAGCTATTGAAAGAGCCGGTGGTAAATTTACTGCTCGTTTCTTTACAAAATTAGGTTTGAGAGCACATTTACACCCAATGCATTTTTTGAAGACAAGAGGTTACATTCCATTACCAGGTAGACCAGCATCCAAAAGAAATATTGATTACTATAGCAACCCACGTAAGAGAGGTTATTTGATCAAGGAAAATGATCCATTATTACAAGCTATAAGAGATGCTAAAGATGCACCAATTAAAGCTAGAGAATTAAAGAAGACTGCTTTAGAAGGTTTATTGAATGGAGCTGCTGGTACTAACAAGAGTGGTGCTGGTTTTGTCAAGTCAGGGGTTGTTAAGTTTTCTGACTTAAACTTGTAAAGTGATATAGATTAATATAATGATCTTGTATATATTGGCAATTTGTACACCAAAAAACCTGTCTCTTTAATAACCTCCGAGATCGAGAAAAATCATGATGTTTTTCCAGAACTTGAAAAATGATTTGACACTTTTTCATTTATAGTGGCAATATAGGATTGATCAAAACAAAGAGTATAGAAAATGAAGAGACAAGTGTTTGGGTTGACTAGATCGATGGCCAGAACCGCTGGTGTTCGTTATGGTGCTATCAAGCCAACTTCAATAATGATGTCGAAGTTAAGAACACCCTCAATTTGGAATTCGAATACTGTTCGTTTCTATTCAGAAAAGAAATCCAATGAAGCCAATGAATCAGAGATTGATGCTGAAGCTGAAGCTGAACAAAATTTATCAGAAGATGCTAAAAGAATTCAAGAATTGGAGTCTAAATTACTTGCAAAGGATAAAGAAGCTGCAGACTTGAAAGACCGATTAATAAGATCAATAGCTGATTTCCGTAATTTACAAGAAGTTACCAAAAGAGATGTTCAAAAGGCAAAAGATTTTGCATTACAAAAATTTGCTAAGGATCTATTAGAATCTGTGGATAATTTTGGACATGCTTTAGGAGCAGTTAAGACAGAAACAGTTGAACAACATGAAGAAGTTGCAACCTTATACGATGGTGTCAAAATGACCAAGGATGTTTTTGAGAAAACATTGACAAGACATGGATTAGAGAAAATTGACCCATTAGGTGAAGTTTTCGATCCAAATATGCATGAGGCTACTTTTGAATTGGTTCAACCTGATAAGGAACCTGGTACTGTGTTCTTCGTTCAACAACATGGTTATACATTGAACAATAGAGTTTTAAGACCAGCTAAGGTTGGTGTTGTCAAGGAGCAAGAATAAGGGTCTTTATGAAGGTTATTATGAATTATGAGATACGCTTGTTTATACTTTGGAGCTTCTGAAAGATGTGCATGATGATAAAGTTTCCCATATCATTCTAACATGGGCTCCACATTTGATATGATTACATTAATAATATTTTTTTATACTCTGATTTAATTATGTACGTGACATGATAAGTTCTTTGTTAATCACTCTATATGAGAGAAGCGACCTTGATGATGATCATCTCAAAAGCTGAGCATTTCAAAAATGACAGCATCAGAAGTCTTGATCGTAACCACACTTCCATATCAAGTTATTTTGATCAAAGCACATGATACTGTATCCTGTTGATGCACTATGCAAACTGGTATGCCTATTGTATTTAGTTTATACATACACAGCTTGATAACAATAACCAGAATAAGCAAACATGGTTAAAGATAGACTCAATAATCCAGGCTTCTTATCACTACAACAATCAAATCTCACAAGTCGACGCTTTGAGTAAAGTTGTTTATTTTGTTTTGAAACATGTCATTCTTCATTCCAAATTCGCGCATCGACCCTGTGCAACTGGGAAGGTGAGCCTAGAGGAGTTAGGCTGAGTGTCTTCCTGGCTCTAGAGGGAGTCCTCGTGGAATTTAGGCTCGCTCTCTGCCCAGCGCTCCCCTCCAGAACCGCGACAGACGCCAAAACCGAAGATCGTGCCTTGAACCAGAAAAATTTCAGATTTGGGAAATGTAAACAAAAACAAAGAATTCAAACATTCTCTTCACAACATCACCGTTGTTTGGACCCATCGCACTGGCATATAACTACCAGCTACCCACCGCTTCTTCCTCTGCTCTCACGCCACAAGGGGCACACTCACCATTACTACTGCTGCTGTTGTACCATAGTCGTTGCTTCGAGTAATTAGAGAAGAGAGACTGTCTAGCTTGAAGACTGTTTGAGGTAAGTATCACTTTTCCTTCAGATCCAGAAGAGAAAACATCAACAGAGTATATCCAGAATAGCACTCTGTGTGCACGCTACTCTGAAGAACTCAATCAAATATTGAAGAACACCGCTAACCATTATTATAGTTTAGATTCAAGTTGGTTTCAGTCGTGTATTATAAATAGAATTTTTTTGCCATTCATTGATTCTACTCCAAACCTCTACATTTTGGCAAGCTAAGTGTTCCCAAATATATCCAACTTTAGTCAATCCTTTGAACAATACTACACCACCCTGTATCTATCATCCACCTCTCAAATATCAACATTTTTACTACTGCCCCCAATTTTCTTGAGTTTTGATCGACATCTTACAGATCAACACTAAAAATCACACAAACCATTTATTTCAATCCTTAACCAACAAGAAGATAACAATACCAATAACACAATGGGAGACCCAACAGTGACTACTCGTCGTCAAAGCTTCCAATCAAAATCTAGAAAGCCTAATAAAGAAATTAGATTTGGTTCCTATGTTTTGGGATCAACACTAGGTGAAGGTGAATTTGGTAAAGTCAAACTTGGTTGGAAAAAAGATGGTACTCAACCTTCTCAGGTGGCTATCAAATTCATACGTCGTGACTCAATTCCAAGAGGAAGTGAAAGAGAAAGTAAAGTTCATAGAGAAATCAATGCATTGAAAAGGTTATCACATCCTAATATTGTCACTTTAGAAGAAGTTTTACAGAATGATAAGTACATTGGAATCGTTTTGGAATATGCATCAGGTGGTGAATTATTTGATTATATTTTACAACATAGATATTTAAAAGACTCATTAGCTTGCAGATTATTTTCTCAACTGGTTAGTGGTGTTCACTATATGCATTCCAAAGGTATTGTCCATAGAGATTTGAAATTAGAAAATCTTTTACTTGATAAGCATAAAAATATAATAATTACTGATTTTGGATTCGTCAATAGTTTTGGTCCACATAATGATTTAATGAAAACTTCTTGTGGTTCCCCATGTTATGCTGCTCCTGAATTGGTGATATCAAATGAACCTTATGAAGCAAGAAAAGTTGATGTTTGGTCTTGTGGTGTCATATTATACGCTATGCTGGCTGGTTATTTACCTTTTGATGATGATCCTCAAAATCCAGATGGTGATAACATTGCAAGATTATATCAATATATCACAAATACCCATTTAACATTCCCTGAATATGTTGAACCAATGCCTAGAGACTTGTTAAGAAGAATATTAGTTTCAAATCCAAGAAAAAGATTAACTTTGAAAGAAGTAAGAGGCCATCAATGGTTAACACCTCATGCTCCATTCTTATCTGTTACACCTGCAGAATGGGATAAAAATTATAAAACTAATAATGAACATAATGCAAATATTGTCAAGACTCAACGCAATTTGGTTAAAAATGATATTAGAAGATATTCATTAATTGATACAACTTCATCATCTTTCCAAAATCATAATGTTTCAAACCATAACTTCTTTGCAAACCCATTACCACCTCAAACTTCATCAAATCATGCAATTGCATTACCTTCATCAACTTCCTCAACTTCAATCAATGAACAATTAAGATTTAGCCCAAGAACTCATCAAAGAAGTAATTCTGTTCAATCTTATAGTTCTGCTTCTTTGGCATTACAAGCTGTCGTTGATGCAGATGAAATTAGACATCATAATACCAACAACAACAATAATTTATCATCCTCTGTGAACTCCATTGAAATGAAACGTCGTAATTCAGATGCTGGTAAGAAACAACCAAATGCTGCTCAATTTTTGAGTCAAAGTTTACCAAGATCAACTACACATACTGGTATTCCAACATTGAGTGATATTAAACAAAGTTCAAGAATTAATGAAACAATTCAAGAACAAACACCATTGGATCCACCATTTAAGAATAACCCAGATTTTGCTGTTCCAAAGGTTCCAAAATCTTCAGATAATTATCATCATCCTCAAACTAATCAAAAATTACCAGGTCCAGGTCCAAGAAAACCAAGACCAACATCTTATCATCCTGGGTTTTATTCATTATCTGGTCAAATTTCACCTGGTTTTGACACCAATAATTCACCAGTTATAAGATCTGAATCAACAAACTCAATCACTTCTTTAACCAACTATAAAATTAGTCAACCATCTGTGGATTTATCTTCAGCTGAAGGTGATATAATAAAACCAAAATCTCCTGGATTATTATCAACAAAGAATTTCCCAACTAATACCAACTTTGATGAATCTGAAGAAGATGTTTCTGAAAAATTAAAAGATCCAAAAGCTATTGATGACAATAATGACCAACAACAATCAACAACTAATCCTAATGATAACAAAATACCATCAACTAGTGAAAAGGATACAATTAATGATAAATCTGTGAAATCTAATAGCAATAAGAAGAATAGATATAGTGCAGTTATTGCAGCTGAAATTGTTTTCGATAAACTGTTTGGTTCAAGTTCAAATGATCTTGAAAAAAATACTGAAACTTCAGATAATTTAACTAAACAACAATCACATACATCAAGTGTACATTCATCAAACTCAAAACCTTCAGATGTTTCGACTGCTACCAAAAATACATCAGTTCAAGATTCTCCAGATAATCAGTTCAGAAAACATTCTAATTCATCAAAGACAAGAGTTGCTAGTGGATCTGATACTACAAATAGTAACAAGGCTAAAAGATTCAGTTTCCTTGGATTTTATAATAATACTACTTCATCAAATGAAAATTCTGAGTCAATTCAACAACGTTCCAAACCACAACCTTCAAGTGCAAATAATAGAAGAATTTTGGAACCATCTAATGATGCAAATATTTTGAAAAAGTCTAATGCTGATAATAGAAAGTCAACAATTGGTTATCCAAGTTCTCAAAAGAAAGAACCTTCAACTGCTAAAAAGGTTATGGATTTCTTTAAAAGAAGAAGTATGCGTGTTGGTTAGTTGCTGAAAAAAAGGACATTTATTAATTGGTTAACTTGGCTTGATCATTTCAATTTTACATTCGCTTAAACCTTTTATGGCTTCATGAATACATTTTTGTGCTTTCATTTTTTTTACAATCATATTACACTTGTCTTTTTTTTTGTCAATTATATTGGTGGTCATTTATGAGATATTTTTGTTATGTTTTTTTATCATTGTTAATTATTTACATAGTTTACGATTAATCGGTTTTTGTATATGAACATATAATGTGCATTGTTTTTGAAATAAATATGAAGTATTGTAGTGCGTATCACCACATGAATAAATAAATATTAATAAATAAGGATGATTTGATCACATAAAATAAATAGGTTTCTAATAAATAAATAAGACCATCAAATGATAGATCACCACCATCTTGAAGGTTTTTCCAATTTCCAAAATGAATTGGTTTTGAAAACTTCTGGAGCTTTTTCATTAGCAACTTGTTCTCTGAATTTACCAGTCAATCTGTAATCCCTCTCCATCATTTGTTCCTCCCAATTATCATAAGCATATCTTACTCTATGACCATTATTTTGATAAACCCTTGTAGCGGTAACTAAACCACCCCCTAATGTTAATAGCTAAAAAAAACATCAATTGTTAGTACAACCGTTTACACTTTCTTGTTCAGGGAGCTAGTTACTTACGGTCATCATAATGCCATATGGCAATAAACCCTCAAATGGAATCATCTCGCCTTGATTTTTATGTTCTTGTTGATGTTTATGGGGTTGTAATGTAAAGATCGAAAGTTGAAGTTCTAAAAATCAACAGTGAGTCGTAATTGACTGACTCCGGTCACGTGAAATTTGTTATATCCGGTCATATATATAGACTAAATGGGATAAAAATAATGCTTTTAGGCATTTATAGTGAGTATTAGAAGCTAAAAATTTTAAGAAAGAGAGTTACCGATCAATGGACTGCTCAAAATTGTCAATTGCAATGGTTTTTGTGGGAGATGGTGGCCATATACCACGGCCATATACCATGACTTTGACCTTATAAGAATGTAAGAATGCGATGAAAAAGTCTAACGGCCTAGGCATTTGGCACAATACGAGTGTCAATTATCACCAGCTACCTATCAGATATTAGAGTATGATACAGATTTTAAGAGCTAATTTCAAAACCGAAATACTATGTGTCACCAGAGAATTAACCTCTTTCAAATAGCACCTTAGAGTTCAAACAATATTCAGTCTCTCAATCAGTAAAGATTCACTAACTAAAGTAAAGAACTATTCCCTATGAAACATATTCTACATTCCAAATATATTATACACAAAAAGTACCCATTTTTATTAATTAAATACCTTTATATTTTGTTGTTGTTGTTTTGATGATGTTAGATGATAGGAAAAGGTGATTGTGATAAAAAACTTCGTATGAAACAGACTTCGTAATATGATAATATAACCCAATAAAAAATTAGCAGAACAACCTAATAATAATAATTTGTAACCTTAAAATGATAATTTAATTAAATTTAGATGTTTGATGGGTATAAGAAGATACGGACTGAAGCACCAAAAGTTTTAGCTGGTAAGTTTGATTTGAAGTTAGCTCTGACGACACCTGAGTTACCGTGAGTTCTAGTGATTTTACCCCAAATAACTCTGATTTTTGAACCTCTGATTTCTTTTGAAGCTCTGTAGACGTAGGCAACACGTTTACCTTGGTAGAATTTAGCGTCTTCTGGAGTAGCAACACCTTCAATTTTAACTAAAGAAACGTTTGGGTTGTTGACACGTTTACTTCTTTGGTAAGAAATGTGTTTACCTTTAACGTATACTAAAAAAGTTGTTAGTTTTCATAATCTTAAAATGTTGGTTAAATTTGATCTTTCAAGGTAGTCTCATATAGGTTGTAATCTTATTCTTTCATTCCACTCATAAGCACATTATTTGCTAGTTCTCTTATTTAATTATTCCCTCTCTTTACTATCAACTCATTCATATCATCACTCTTTACATATTCATATCTCTCTTGACTTCAAATCTTTGATTATCTTTCACAGTAACGATATTCCTCTTTGTGCTTTATTTCTCTTTATATGACACTACCCTTTTAGATCAAATGTTCCATTCTCAAACATACATCTATGAGATTCAGCCATCTTGTCTTGTCTTGATTATTTGATGTTTCTAACCTTTCTATGAGTTGTGTTGAAATGAAGTTTTGTATTTCACTTTTCACTTTTCCTGGATTCGAGAGTGCACCAACAACGAGCACTCTAACAACTTTTTCGTGTGGTGTTCTGATGTTGCACGCTGTTGAAAATTGATTTTTTTGTGAGTTTTACAACTGTTGCCTAGTTACAATTGAATAAATGGTAAGGGTCACATACCTTTAACATCCCAACACCAAGAAGAAATTGAAAGACCATTAGACGTGCCCTGTCACACATCACATGACTAATATAAAATCAACGTCAGCCCTAAGTGATGCCCTAAAGTTTTCACATTGGCAGATTCCCGTGTCAAAACAAATTTTTCATACGCCAGAAAACTATATAAGGAGCAGGATTCCCTTCTCATTTGAAATTTTATGTCTTTTTCTTTTCTTTGTCGACGTACTTCAGTAAGTTACTTACCAATAAGCTTCACATGCTTATAGAACACTTCAAAGGATTCATGATAGACTAACACCTTCCAAAGTAGGATCATTTCTATAGTTTACGTCCCTCTTTGACTCTTCTAAAGAGCCACTGAATCCAACTTGGTTGATGAGCCGTATACCTTTGTGCCCTAGAGTGAGAAATACAATTTAGCTTGTCTATAACCCTTAGCGGTTTAGTCATCTATTTTAATTTTGCCTTTTGTTACAAAGGAACTCGTCCTTATGGACTTGATGCCTTTATAAAGGAGCGATGATCTTGACCCTGTTTATGAACTTTTTCGGAAGGGATAAATATGGGTGGGTGCAAATGGCAATCTGACAAGTTAACCATATTCTTTTTTAATATTATTTTTAGGTAAAGGTTTATCTAGAGTATTAAAAAAGAAATATGAATACAAAGCTCTATGAGCTTATTGTTTGATGAATGTACAGCTACGTACCTAGAATTACTTCTGATTAAGTACAAGAAAACCTAACTCGTATTAAATATATATTTATCTTAAAGTCGTACAATTATATTAAATAGTCAATCAATCAAAAAAACTCCAGTACATAAAAATAAAACTAAAAAAAAGGATCAAATCATCAAAATCTGATCATCATTAAAATATTAAAAAAAAAGGGTGGTGGGACATGGAAGATCATTAATGAACTTTCGAAAACCAACATCATCTAGTTGTTAATATTCACATCAACTTGTGTTAACCGGTGTTTTCTTCATCATCATTTCAAGGATTGATTATCAAACTATCCAATTTAAACGGTATATTCAGTTTCATTATCCCAATTAGATCTAACAAATCTCCAATGTAAATAATTTGAACCTTTATCATCTTTATCACCATTAACAGTACCACTAACAACATTTTTTCTTGATAAATTAGCTAAAGTTGATAAACCAATTAATGGATCACTTTCTTCACCAATATTTGGTAAATTTTCAAAATTCTTCTCTTCAAAATATCTTGTTTGCCATTTCATACCTAATTCTTGTTCTTTTTTTCTCAATTCTCTTTGTTCATTTTCTAATGCTGATTTTTCTTTATGAATTAAATCAAAATTTCCTTCTCTAATTGCATCAGCAACTGATTTCCAAGCTTTACGACTTTCTAAATCTTTTTGTTCTTCAATTGGTTTAACTAATAAATGTTCTGGTTCTTTTGCCTTGGCATCATAAAATTCTGCACAATCTTTTGAAGAAGTTGATGAACCTTTATAAATTGTAGATTTACCAGACCATTGACCAGATATGGTATATAATGCACTATCTTTATTACTTGAACTTGATTTATCTTTGAAAATTCTAGCTTTGAATGAATTTTTTTTACCACTGAAATAACCACGACCACTATAGTCAATGACTGATATATAACCTGAAGAAGATTGAATTATTGATTTACCTTCCAATTCAACAAATGGTGAAGCAACTAATAAACCTTCAATATGTAAAGGAGGTAATGTAATCAAAAAAGATTCATTTAAATCTTTGAATTTTAAGATAGCATGACCATATTGTTTAACATTTATAGAAGCTGTTGAAATAGAAGCTCTTATACCATTATAACCTTGTAATTCAACATGATTCTTATCATTAAAAATTGTATATGCAGTTACTGGAGGGTGATGAGAAACTTGTTCACTTAATAAAACAGTTTCACCCAATTTTGAATCTTTTGTTGAATCTTCCCATTTTCCTAAAAATAATTCACCTAAGAATGGATTTAATGGTTTCTTTTCAGAACCTAAACTTTCATTTCTTGAACAATATTGAGATCTTAAAGTTGAAATAAACCATCTTGTAACTGCAAGGATTCTTTCAATTGCAATATCATCAGCATCATCTTTATTAACAGAATCAGCATCACCAATAAAATTTGGAGCAATTAATAAATCAGGATGTTCACCCCAAAATTGAGAATATTCAACTAATGAAGTTGGTGATAAAATAAAAGGAGGCGCTGTTAAAGAAGATAAATCCCCGTTATAAGATGCAATTGATTTTAAAAAACTAGTCCATGATGAAGAAGAAGCATTTGAGGACATTTTTTTGGTATGTTTATCAGGATCCTGATGTTGTTGGTCAGTTGGTGATGATGGTGATGATGAATTTGATGATGGAAGGTTAACGTTGTTGTTGTGAGTTTTCCGATGTAAGAACTTCAACTTGGGCAACTTTTTTTCTCTTTTCAAAAAATTATTTTTCCAGGGTCAAAAACGTGAATTTTTGGTGGAAGCTGGCAACAACAAAAAAAACGCGCGCTAAACGAGAATGAATGAGATAATGTGTGAGCTTTTAATCTGAATGGTGATAAAGCTCTTTTGAATTGGTTGTGATATAGTAAATAGCAGCCAAATGTGTTTCAATCAAGAGTTGAGAATGGCTTATATTGCTGTTGTTTGGGTGTATAATTGACTATAAGGAGATGTCTATGTTTAAACGGAGGGTGTGTGGGAAGTGAACAATGGAGCGGTAGTGTTGCAAATGTCCCAAGAGCGTCTAATTCAAATGGTGTAGCTTTCAGAACAAGTGATCCGTTGAGCAATTGTTTTGTTAGCCAAAAGTGTATAGGTGGTTGTTTGTTTGCAATAGAGAAGAAGAAGGATTCAAATGGTTTCATTTATCCAGTCCTAATCGCTTTCTATTGTTGGCAATTACGTAATTTCAGAATCCTGGTCTTCAGGGAATTCGCGACGTATCCGAGTTTTGCTGTGTTGTTTGAGTTTCCCAATTAAGTTATTTGGATGGTTTTAGGAAATGGTTATGTGGCTCCGCTGCCAGTCACGTGCTTATCCAATTCTAGGCCCTCAATGGCTTGAAATTTGAACAAGGTTTAAACTTATAGATTGCAAAGTATCGAGAATCAGTCAGTTTGGAATGAGGTGTGGATCAGATACAATAACAGCATCTTATCAAACTGATTGGTCCATGCTAGTTATATCCCAGTTCTAGATCAATCATGGCAAATTCACAGCTCAGCTCAACTTTCCAATTGACCTGGCCTCATTCCTCCGGATAAATAGCAGATGTTGGTAGCCATAATTAACGTTTGATCGGACGTTGGCTAGTGCACGATATAATTAGATACCTCCAGAGTTGGCCCTTGATAATGAGCCTAGTTTGAAATCGAACTAGCCATGGTCTAACCAAATCACTGCCTTTAATTTGCTTCAAGGCTTTGGCAATTGGTGGAAGGCATCGCACATATCTAGAGCGCATCGACGATCCTTCAATCAACCATTGACAGGTATTAATCACCGAATCCAACCACAGGCACAGTTATCATTTGAGCAAGTAGTTTTGGTTTAAAGCAGTGTGGTTATTTATTATCAGCTCTTCCCAATCAATTGCCACAGTCTAGCACAATACCAATTTCACCTCTCAAAGACAAACGGTAGTGTACTTGTTCCCAAGGTTAATTATAATTCAGTCCACTCGTCAAAACTTATCTCACGTTTTAAGAACAGGTACATAAGCTAAACACCTGTCGTCCACGCCGGCTACTAATAGCCACTGAAATTAATTGATTGATTTAAAACCTTGTTATTGTGCAAGACTCAAGTCCATTTGAGGTACTCTTTTATTATTATCACAGGCCAGTATAAGTACCTCATCATTTGTCCCTTTTATTCCAGAAATTCATATAAATAAACACCAATACAACTTCACCAAACTTATCCACTTGATTAGGTCAATAAAACCAAACAATAGCATCCTATAAATCTGGGTTTGATGATGATGTTGAAGGAACAATTCAAACGATTCAACAATCACGTTTCCAATCAAAGAAAAATTTCAAAAGAAAAATCGAAATCTTCACCATCTTCACCATCAAGTACACCAAGATCATCTTCACCAAATGGCACTGATTCATTGAAAAAACAAATCAAAGCTGGCGGTAGTACCGCGGTTGCTAATTTACAATTCAATAATCAATCAGAACCAAATTACGTTTATGATTCAAATGGTGCCTTCATCGATAGAGTTCCTTCAAGTTACCTTCATCGGTTAAAACAAGATTTAAACCAATCAGAACCAGGTATTTACAACATCTCTACAACTCATTTGAACAAAGTGCTAGATTCATGGTTTGCTACTCCTTTACCAAATGCTTCAAAATTGTTTCCCTATTTGCATGGCGCTATTTCTCAAACTCAATGTGATTTCCTTGATATGAATATTGATGGTCAAGAAGATGATTTACCAAACGTTCGTTATTTGTTGATTATCAAGTCTAATGAAGTTGATAATTGCACAATGATCAAATCCACAATCACTCCTGATGATATTTATATTGAACCTTTAACTTCGCCTTCATCAAGTGTCATCAATTTGAGAAACTATTCATCTCAGATTACATTACTATCCAAGATATCAGACTTTATCATTTATAACGAGGATAATAACTTGAAGGATAACCTTACATTGGCTCATGAACTACTTGAACTACAAAGTTCAGCTGCTTCCGGTTCTAAAAGACATTACAACACTTATATTTTGGATTATGAACCAAAGGCATTAAGCGCCAAATACAAAATCAATCAAGATTTATCAAAACTTGCTCCAACAACGGCATTACAATTCACAATGAATAACTGGAATTTGAATTACCTTTTCCATGAAAGAGTTGAAATGTGGTTAATGACTTCTAAAACTCAAGTTCACAAGAATTTATATTTGGGGAATGTTAATGATTTACACCCTGAAAACACTCATGAAGATGAATTTTCATTAATTATTAATTGTCATGAAGGTGTTAGAATCCCAACAGGTGATGTTATTGATCAAATCTTCAATGATAAGTCAGATAAAATTGGACTAGATTTCACAAGTTCAGGAAGTTATTCAGTGGAAATGATGAGTGATTTGGAAGTTGATGGTATTTTGAAAATTTGTAAATTGATTCATCATCATACTGAAGTTTTACACAAAAAAGTATTCATTTATTGTTTTGATGGATATAGTTCATTCTCATTTTTGTTATTAGCTTATGAAATGTTTAAAACTGGTGATTGTTTGGCTCAAAGTATTTTGAATTATTTCATCAAGTATCAAAAACCTTTATATTTTTTCAAAAATGATTATGATGTCTTGTCACAAGTTTTAGAAAAAGAATTGACCAAGAATTGTTCAAAATTACAAACAATCAATGAATTAGATGATCAAGACGCTGATACAACTTCATTAACTTCTTCAATCAATTCAATGAATCTCAGGGATAATCAAGATATTCAACTTTTCCAAAATTGGTTGAATAATGCAAATGATAAAAACCCACCAGCAAGAATTTTCCCACATTTATATCTAGGTACTTTTGAACATGCAAGTTGTCCAATTTTATTATCAAAATTATCAATATCTCAAGTTATTTCATTTGGTCAAATTCCAACATGGTGTGATGAATTAGATTTGGAAAATTTACATGTTGATAAACATTATGCATCATTAGATATGGATGAATCAAGTGTTATTTATATTTACCATAATCCATTACCTCATATCAAAAAATTAATTCATGTACCATATTTGGAAGATGATGGGAAATGTTCAGTTATTAATTATTTTGAGAAGATTTACAGATTGGTTAAAACTGGTGATATTAATCCATTAAACAATGAAGTCAATTTGATTCATTGTAGAGTTGGTGTTTCAAGATCTGCATCATTTTGTATTTTGGAAACTATGAAGTTGTTGAATGTTTCATTACCAAGAGCTTATCTTTATGTTCGTGTTAGAAGATTAAATATAATTATTCAACCAAACTTGAAGATTTTTTATGAATTGTTGAAGATTGAACAATGTTTGAAAAAAGAGAGAGAGGTTGATTGGCATATCTTGTGCAGAGAGATTGATTATTTAAATAGAAGATATTTCTGACTGTGCATTAACTGCCGGTACTTTTGCTTTATTTATTTTGCTTTGGGTTTTTTTTTATTATTTATTTGGTTTTATATTAGGAGTTTTAAGTCGATGGCATACTAGAAGATTATTTAGAAAAGTTTACAAAAAAAAAATGATACTGTTTTTTCACTCATTAATTCAATTTCTTTTGTACAATGTAAACTCATATTCGAAATCACCTTCAACCACTTTTGAGTCTGCAAATTCAATATCTTCACCAACAAATTTTTTCAAATCATTTGCTGAAGCTTTTGTAAAATTATTCAATATATAATCTTTATCCAAAAAAGTATCCATTTCAATAACTTCACCATCTTTCTTGTGAACAATCTCAGTGATCAATAAATTATCAACCAACTTACTAAACAATGATCTATTATAAATTTCGCAACCACCAATAATGAAAATTTTACCAATCTTCTCATCTTGTAATAAATCTTGTAATACTTCATCAATAGCATTTGCATATCTAACATTCTCTAACTGTTCAAACTGGCTAACATCTTGCTTTGTCAATATAACATTGTAACGATCAGGCAGTGGTCTGAATTTACTAGGAATAGATTCCCAGGTTTTTCTGCCCATTATCACTGCATTTTTATGATTTGGCGATATATTCTTTGTTGTGACATTTTTGAAATATTTCATTTCATTTCTAAGTCTCCATGGTAGTTGATTTTTGTAGCCAATACCAAAGCTTGGTAATAAGGCAGCCACTATTATGGAAACTTGCTTCTGGGTAGTCATTTTGAAAAGGTAGGGTCTATGATATAGTTGATGGTTTAGTATAAAGATCAAAACGCGTTCAACAAAACACGGTCAAGAAAGGTTTCGCGAAAGTATTGAGAAAGGGTAAAAAAGATGGGTATTAATTAATTGTTTGCATCAACGTCATCAATTTATAGAGATCAAAATGTCAGGTCCAGAAGAGGCTCCATATCCAAAGAGACAGAAGAGGAATTCGGATGGTGATCATTCAGTTGAACAAGATGTGGACCAAGAACCCGTCGTTGCACAATCAAAACCATCAGCTACAACAATAAAGAAAGCTAATGAAATATTTGATATAATGAGAACAAAGAGACTATCTATGGCTGATTTTGTTGCGTCGTTACCATATGTTAGTGGGAACAAGAGAAGGCAAGAAGTTATTGTGCAAAGTTTATTCCAAAATGAAGAAGTATTAATGGAATTGTTGTTTCGAAATAATTTTGATGTTGATTTCAACCCTTTATGTAAAGTAATTGGTGTTAAAATCTTGAAAGAATTGGGGAATATTCAACAGAGTAATAAATTATTTGGTAAATTTCAGGTTGGTGACGTCGAAAATAAAGATCAATTGAAATCAAAGATTCTTCAAAGTCTAGAGATTGATAATAATTCAGTGGAAACTCTGTACAAACAAGCACCAATACTGACAAATTTGTTTAAAGAACTTTTACCATCTCGTCCAGAAGGTGAAACCAATTCAACTACCTCTGTTTCAAATATTGATAATCGCTTGATCCTCATTCTGTCAGTTATCTGTTATTCAAGAAATAAAAAAAGATGTACCAATTTACCAGTACTTTTTGGATTATACTTGAATTCTTTGGGGCTAACAACTAAAAGAGGACTCCAAGTATTTAACAAATTTGGAATTTCCGTCAATCAAAAATCTATTATTGATATCCTTGATGAATTGAGTCGTCTTGAGACTGCTCGCAAAGATCAAGGGTCTAAAGATCAAACAGTAAACTCTCAAGTACCCAATCCTGAAAACAATAGCAATACAACAAGGCCTCCACTCAATGGACCACTTGTCCTGCCATTCACACAAAATATTATTAGTTCCACAACTGATGCATACAAACCAACATCTTCGGAAGTTTTGAAAATTTCAGATGCCAAATTCGACCAACTATTTGATCAGTACACAAATAATACAACCACTGATAATATCGATCATATTGATCCAAAAATATCAAATGAAATGCAGCAATCGAAATCTCCTTAGCCATTTTGCCAATTGTACATTTTTAATGAGCCATGAAACTTCTGTCAAATTCTGTAGTGCCTTGATTCGAGATTTGAAAATTGGAAAAATCGAGACTAAAACATGATTTCACAGAACTCAGCAACACAGCCAAATTCGAAGGTATCAAAGGCTCATTCTAAATTGATCTTTTAATAAATCAATAAATTAGTGATCTAGATCTTAATAACTATGAGCTTCACAAGAACTTTTTCCACAGAATTGGATCCAAATTTTGGTGAACCATTTCAAATACTAGTAACAATTCCATCAGAAAAACCATCGCAAACCGAGAGAAACAAAGTACCAATAACAATATTCATAAGCAAAGAGGGCCCAAACACACAATTCGGCTGTTATATCTATTCAATAGTACACGTACGTTTAAAATCACTTGAAAGCCTTGGTAGCTTTTTATACTAACTACTCAATTTTAGCCAAAAACATCACAAGTCTACCAAACCATACTGAACAATTCAAACGAAGGACTACTTGATATAACAAAGAAATTATCGAACGTTGTTTCAAAGAAATATAAAGTACCAGCTTATGTCAATGTAAATGGTTATTTTGATATTTATGATTATATGGGTGTGCTCAAGACCGTTTTAGAATACATTGATGAGAAATTTGACAACCCAGAAGATACAAAAGACGTTATAATACAATAATTTAGAAGTAAATAATAGAACTAATGCATTTTTTTGAATTATTTGTTGTGGAAGTATTTCAACTATGATTCCCGATATGGAAGGGTTATGAGGCCCTGAAACTTTTTTTTTTTTGATTTTTTTTTTATCAGGAAAAAAAATTTTAAAGCGATGAGCTTCACTCCAAGTACACATTGATCTAACTCGCAACGTAGAACACAGAGTCAAGAATGGAAGTTAACAGACCAGCTCAAAAGAAGCAAGCATCTCGTAAGGGTAGAAAAGCCTGGAGAAAAAACATCGACATCGATGATGTTGAAATCGGTTTAGAAGAGAAAAGAGACCAAATCCGTACATTAGGTGAAGAAGCTGATAAAATTGATTCAAACCAGTTATTCTCCATTGATACTGCTGGTGATGAAAAATTAAACAAAAAGGCCGTTAAACCTTACAAGGTTTTAAAATCTGCTGAAATTTTAGCACAAAGATCAAAAGCTCCAGGATTTAGTAATCCTCATAAAAAGAGTGATAACAAGATTGATGGTGTTAAGAAGAAGGAAATTCATAGATTAATGAAACTTGCAGGTAGAGTGCAAGGTGAAACTTCAAGCAATACTATTGTGGAAAAAGATGGATTAATAAATACAAATGCTTATGATGTTTGGGATGAACCAGAAGTTGAAAATGATCCAAAACCAGAAATTTTGAAGAAATTCAGTTCAAATGGTTGGACAAAGGCTAAAGTTGCTCCAAGTACATTGAAAGAAGCACCAATCTCAGTGCAGGAAGTTGAAAAATTACCAAACGCTGGTAAATCTTATAATCCATCCTTAGAATCTTGGAAATCATTGATCAATAAAGAATACAAAACTACCAAGGAAAGAGATGATAAAAAACAAGAATTGGAAGCACAAAGAGACAGAGTTAAGACATTACTTTTGACAATGGACCAAAAAGAAGAGGAAGAAAGTGATGACGATGACGAAGAAGAAGAGGAGGAAGAAGAGGAAGAAGATGATTCATTATCATTATCTGTTAATAAGCCTGTCGTTTTAAAGAAAAAAACCAAGACTCAAAGAAACAAGCAAAAGAAACATCAAGAAAGAGAAAAATTAGAAAAAGAACTAAAATCATTAAAGAAACAAATAACGGAATTGCAAAAATTAAAAGTTTATGAACAAGAGATTAATGAAAAAGAACAACAGATAGAAAAATTACAACAAAAGGAAAAAAAGAGAAAGCATAAACTTGGTACTAGACATCAAATCATGGATGAACAGTTAGAAGTTAAATTGTCTGATGAATTGACTGATTCCTTAAGAAAGTTAAAATCAGAAGGTAACTTATTATATGACACCATGAGAGGATTACAAAGTAAAGGTCAAGTTGAAACAAGAGTTCCAGTTGGTAAACGTAGAAGATATCAACCAAAAGTCACTGAAAAATGGACTTACAAGGATTTTAAATGAATTTAGCATCAATATAGTTATTTGTATATTAGACATCATGTTTTTAAATGGGTAAATGGTTTAAATTTTTCGCTTTTAACATAGAATTGTAGTTTATACCATTTTTTGGCACTTGAAATAACCGTATAGGAATGACAGATGTAAAATTAGAACTGGACAATAGCCTTCATCGAGTAAACAAAACACTCTGTTCTCTTGATGAAAGTCCAAAATGACAAATAGCCAATACACACACCTCATAATTGTTCCGGGTCATGGTATCTGGAAGGGTTCTAATGATGGATACAAGACAGAAGATTGGTGGTTAGAGTCATTTCAAGTGGAGGGCCATGATCATTTGTTATTCATTGATCATATCAAAATTGGTTTACAAGAACTAAGAAAGGATCCTTGTGCAATCTTATTATTCAGTGGAGGTCAAACAAAGAAACAGGCAGGCCCGGTATCTGAAGCTCAAAGCTATTATGCATTGGCTGATAAATTAGGTTTAATTGATGATGACTTAAGAGATAGAGTTTCAACTGAAGAATTCGCAAGGGACTCATTTGAAAATGTACTATTTGGTCTTGCAAGGTTCCATGAACTAGCTGAAAGATATCCTGAACAAATTACAATCCCTGGCTTTGAATTTAAAAGATCAAGATTCTTAGATCATCATTTCCCTGCTTTAAATTTTCCTGTTGAGAAAGTTAACTACATGGGTTCAGATCCAAGACCTGATTACGAGAAAGGTTCATCTGAATATAAAAAATATTTCAGTGATCTAGCTAACGCAGAGCATAAGAACGCATTGGCTTTATTTGAGCAAGATCCATTCGGTACAGGTGCTGTGTTGTCAAAGAAAAGAAAGAACAGAAATCCTTTTAAAAGATATCACGGATATCTGCAAAGTAATGAAGTCTTGAAGCCTTTCTTCACTGAAAGTCCTACAAAAGTTTTGAAAACTCCATGGTGAGATTGATACAATATAGATAAATGAAAGCAACCATAAATTCATCATAAACTATAAACTTGTGCGTAAATCATTAACCCTTAATCAACTTCACTAATTTTACTGACGTCTAGCATTTCTTTGGTATCGGTAACACCATCTAACATGTTTTCCAAATGAACTTTACGATGTTCTTTTGAATCAACATCTCTCAACTTATCTTCAATTTCCTTGATCTCCTTATCAATTGATGTGATTGCTGCATCACTACCCAAAGTTTCAAATACCCAATCACCATTTTGTTGAATTTCAAGTAAATGATCGTGATATTTGATCAATAATGGTCTATGTGAAAGAGTTATGAATGCAAAATTCTTTCTCTTCAATAAATCAAACAAGTATGCTTCAATATCACTACTTATAGCATTTGTTGCTTCATCCAATACCACAAACTTTGGATTCTTGTACAAGATTCTTGCAAATTGGACTCTTTGCTTTTCACCTCCACTTAAAACGTCCTTCCAATCATGAACTGAGTCCAGGTAGTTCAAGCCAATATCACGATCAAGCAAGTATTCCAATCTGACTTCTTTTAAAATTCTAATCAAGTCTTGGTCAGTTTTACCCTCGTTCAACATTTCAGAGTGAGATAAAGGATAAATTATTTGATCTCTCAATGTACCATTACTGAAGTAAGCTCTTTGTGGTAAATAAATAATATCATCATCATTTGGTTTAGAGATCAAACCATTGTATAAAGGCCATAATCCGGCAATGATTCTCTCTATTGAAGTTTTACCACAGCCATTCATACCCAAAATCAAAATACTTTCGTGTTGTTTGAGACTAAAGTCTAAATCACGAATCAATTTGGTGCCTTCACTTCCGTTAAGCGATGGAATGATCACATTAATCTTTTCAAATCTCAAACCGTTGTAATGGTATTGAATTGTACCTTTTATATCATTATTCAAGTTTTCATCACCATAATTGAAATCGACAGCATGAACTTGGTGTAATACAGTCAATAAAGTGAAAACTCTATCAGTGTACCCAGTCAACTTGGAAATATCTTTGATTGAATACATCAATCTACTACCTGCATCAGCCAAATTCAACATCAATCGCTTGTTGACTATGAATTGACGCATATTTCTCTCTTCGGTACTCTTTTTAACATTATCTTTGATTGAAACAATGAAAATTGGGATTGAAGCAAATAAGTAACCTAAAGCTGACCAAGTATATTTCAAAATGTAATCTTCCAAAATATTGTAAGTGACTTTCAGTCTATTGATCTTGAAGATATGGTTCATCATTTTTTGATAAATATCATTGATCTTTATCTTTTCCAAGTTTGTACCATTGTAGAAAGCAATCTCTTCACTGTTGGTTATCAAATTCAAATGATCATTATAGTATTCACCTTCTAAAGCAGATTTTTCTTTTGTTAATTTACCAAATGGTGGAGTATTTCTTTTCAAAATGTATGCAGTAAGGAAATAATTTGCAAAAATACCAGCAATACCAGCAGTACCCAAGTTGTCTCTCAAGTAGACGGAAAAGAACACCAAATCAATCATTGGCTTACCAATGTTAGAAAATAATGAGCAAATGGAGTTACAAAATCTGTTTATATCTGTTGTTATGAAATTATCAATATCCTTGATAGCTTGATCGTTGAAAGAGACTTTATAGTAAACCATTCTAGGATCCAAATACATGTCATGGACATATCTCATCAATTTTGATCTGAAATTGATTGAAAGTTTTTTAACAAGATATTTGATAGCACTGTTGGTATAAGAAGCAGGTACTGCCATCAAGAACCAATAGATCAGGTCACGCAGAAACTTCCTAAACTTACCACCAATAATATCCTTAACGATCTGACCATCCAATTTAGCAATAAGTAAACTTAACCAAGTTCTTAAAATCAAAAAGAAAAACTGAGTAATCAATAAAACAGAATTCTTATCATTAACCTTAGGTATCAAAATCTGCCAAATTATAACTAACTGGTTTAAAAACTTTGAACTAAAGACATGATCACCATCCTTTTCGTGCTGATTTATGTTCTTCATGAAATTTTTGAATTTGAATCGATCTCTTTCATAAACTTCTGGATCAGTTGGCTGAATAATGACTCTTTTTTGTCTGCTTTTGTAAGGAATGAACAATTCTCTGGCACCATTTTTCAAGATGGTTGATGATGAGCGCTTGTAAAGAGGTCTTGAGTCTCTTCTATCCCTGATATCAGATATGAGTTTGTTTAGCAAATAGATTGCACCAACCGCTGTGGATGAAAGAAGTGAAACCAAGAAGATAATAACATGTTTGGAAGGATGCTTCCTGTTTTCCTTGTATAGCTGAAGCAAGTTTATGAGGATGATCTTCAGCTCCTGCTTCCTGTTCTTTGAGTTCAAAAGCTTCGATATGATCATTTCCACTGCTGAGCTCGTAGTTGTTTCAACGTGTTCGTGTCACCTGTCAAAACCATTTGGATTTCTCTGTTTATATATGTTTCTTCCATGCTTTTTCTTAACTAGTGTCAAGCGTTTCGCTGTGGGGAAACATTGGTTTGTATGGTGTTCGCTTAACCCGAGGAGTAAAAAAATTACGTGACAGGAAAATTTGGCAGATCACGACAATGGGACAACAACGATGATCATCGCCGTTTTAGCTACAGTGTGGAACTGGGATATAACTTTTGCTTTCATCTAGTTAAGAAACTCTTCTTGAATCCCCAAAAGTAACTCTTTGCTTATTTCGTTACTGTTTGCCACGTATTCCAAGATCTTGACAAGGTTCAATAACTTGCGATTTCTCACCATTTGTTCCTCCTCTTCAGGGTTTGACTCAATAGCGTTATTCTCTAAGTTCTCTGAAATTTCCTTAGCCTTTTCAATGATACTATTTTCAAAATACTTTTGTGCTACTCTGATCCCATATCTCTTCACATCTGTAAGGCCCCCTAGCATTCTGTAATTCATTTTTAGTCCATCATTTTGTGTACTTGAGCAGCTCATGTGATTTTGAATTACACCAGGCTTGGTACCCAAAATCTTTGATAGCTCATGAAAATGTGTGGTTATGAAAACTGTAGCATTTGTTGTTACTAAATGCTCACATATAGCTAGTGAAATAGCAAACCCATCATTCAAGCTAGAACCTCTTCCTAATTCATCAATTATAACAAGACTATTTTCATCGAAATCTTCTAAAATACAAACCATTTCATTCATTTCTGTTGCAAAACTTGAAGTAGTAGATGCAAAGTTATCAACACAAATCCTTGCTTTCAAACTATTGAAAATTGGAAAATTTGCATACTCAGCTGGAACAAAAGAACCAATTTGTGCCATGATGGACAATAGTGCAACTTGTCTCAAATAAACTGACTTCCCACTCATATTTGTTCCAGTTATCACCTGAACTCTTGAGGTATCCTTAACCGCACAAATATCATTAGAGACATAATTCTCCGTCATGGTCTCCACGATGGGATGTCTACTTGCCTTGAGTGTCAACATATCTGATATTTCAGGGCACGAGTATTTTCCCTTGGTTGCATTTAAAGCAAAGCATTGAAAAAGATCCAATACAGCTAGGGCTTCACCCATCATGAAAAGAACTGGGATATAATTTGTAATTTCATCAAGCAACTCTTCTAGCATCTTATCACTAGTTCTCAATATATCAGAAACAGTATCATCCATGCGAGCATTCCATTTGATTAAGTCCAATGTTGTACATTCTAAAAAGTTCTTCTTTTCTTTGCGATTGATGAAAATGTCTGGTAGTTGGTTTATATCTTCGTAGTTTTTCACCTTCAAGTAATACCCACGTTGGTTATTATAGCAAGCCTCGATGAAGAGATCATATTGCTCTGATAAATTACCAGCTGTTGTAACAGCTTCCTCACCCACAAAGTTGTAGGCTTTTCTGGACATATCAAGATACCCATTCTTGCCTGACTTTACAGCATAAATCCTTTGATTTTGAATATCTAGGGTACCAGAAGCCCAATTGCAATCTTCATTTATATATTCATCTATCAAATTCTTTACCGCAATTACACCATCATCCTTGCAAATATCTCTTATTTGCTGCAATAAAGTACACCTGGCACCTTCAAGGTAATTTCCAATATCTATAGCAACATTCACTGCTTGTTTGACAAGTATAATATGATTGACTTTATTGACAGATTTTTCTGGTACCTCTGAATTATTTGATAACAATAGAATGGCAAAAATCTTATCAAGATCTTGCAACCCTTTAATACTGACTCTTAGCTCATCAAGTAATGATTGATTATCAACAAGCTCTTTGACAGCTTTCAATCTCATTATAATACTATCTTTATCTGTCAATGGCTGAAAAATATTATTTCTCAACACTCTTTCTCCCATCTTTGTCAAGGTTGAGTTCAAAAACTTCATGAAAGATAATCCATTCTTTTCAACTAAATTTTCAGTCAATTGAAGACTCTTTATGGTTCTAGTATCAATAAACATTGTACTTTCTGGCACCTCATACTTGAATCTGAATTTTTTGAAGAACACTTGTTGCATTCTATAAATTTTTATGATGAATTTCATACCAGCAGCCAAAGCGCACAACGCATTTTGTTTATCACCCAATTCCTGTTTTAAATAGTTAAGATCCTTTTCAAACGCCAACTTTTGTATGTTTTCTAACCCTTCATTACTATTGAAAAACCTCTTATCGACCCCATGAAACCTGATTTCCTGTGACACATTAGACTTCAAAATGACAGTCAACTTATTTCCAGGAGGCCCAATGTAATGTTCAGGTGCTAATATATCAGAAGGTTCAAAAACATGGATCTTATGAATGGTTCTAACATATGTCTGTGAGTCCAAAATAGTGCTCAATGTGATTTCTCCTGTTGCTATATTGAAAAAACATAAACCAACATTAACATCAACACTACTTTTTCCTTCATATATTGAGCAAAACACCTTATTAGAACCTGTTTGAGCTGTAGCAGGACCAGATCTTGATAATGTAGTACCCTTACTGAGTGACCCAGCAGTTGAAGTAGTGAATCTGCTCATCTCCAAATAATCTTGAAGTTACCGCCTAAACATTAAAAGAACAAGATTTAATTTTCTTAGCGGCTAAAATTCACCATTATCAGTATTGATAAAACTACATAACAACCAACTTGGCAAAAAAACATGCAAATCAAAAACATCTTTCTTTTTCATTATAAATACTAATATGAAACACTAAATTTGACAAACCATTTATCCCACAACATTTCTATCATCTCTTCTTTTTTGTATATCGGCAAGGAATGGCAAGCCACCACCAATTGGAGCTGCTGGAGGTGGATTAGAAGCTGATGGTGCTGGTGCTGGTGGTGCTGGTGGTGCTGGTGGTGCTGGTGCTCCTGTTGGAGGTGGTGGAGGTGGTGCTGGTGGTGCATTGGCCTGAGGTAATGGTGGAGGTGGAGGTACACTAGCTTGTGGTAATGGAGGTGGTGCTGGTGCTGATGATTCCGGTAATGGAGGTGGTGCTGGTGCTGAAGATTCTGGTAATGGAGGTGGTGCTGGTGCACTTTGTTCAAAAAATGAAGGAGTTGATGGTGCACTTGTTTGCGGCAAAGGTGGTGGAGGTGGCGCACTTGTTTCTGGTAAAGGTGGTGGAGGTGGTGCACTTGTATCTGGTAATGGTGGTGGTGCAGGGGCACTTGACGGTGGTAATGGTGGTGGAATTGAATCTGGTAACTGAGGTGCACTAGCTTGTGGTAATGGTGGAGCTTCAGGAGCAGGTGAAGGAGCAGCAGGAGTTGACAGAGAATCAACAAATTGATCATCATCAGATGGCACACTATCTTCATTTAACTCAGGATGAGGATGAGCTGCAAATGCATCGTCTGCTGGACCTTCTTCAGTAGGATATGGTGGTGAAGGTGGAGTTGGTGGGATAGGTGAATCTTGAGCTGGGGCTTGTGGAATTGGTGGAGCAACAGGTTGTTGTTCAGGTTGCACTGGAGCTTGAGGTACAATATTGGATGAGGAAGCACTTGGAATAGGAGCAGCAATAGGAACTGGTTTCTCTTTAACATTATCAAATAATTTGTTTTGTTCTTGCTTTGGTGTAGAAACTTGAGAATTAGAATTAGTTCTTGCAGGACCCATACCTGAAAACAACAACCCAGCCAAATGAGCAGCTCCTTGACGATTTGGAATTTCATCTTCATCTTCACTCTTGTCTTCTTCAGAACTCCAACCATCATCATCGTCATTGTTATTCAATCCTCTTTGAGCATTTCTTTGGGCCTCAGCATTCTTGGAATTAAATGATGGGGCTTGAGATGGAGCTGGAGCTGGAGCTATAGGTTGAGGACCTTTTGGAGCTTGTTGGGATGCTTGTGGTTTACCAAATGGATTGTTTGATGAGATAGAAGCAGGAGCTTGATTTTTAGCAAATGGATTAGTATCATGATGTTTCAAATCTTTATCAGCACTTGGTTCAGCTTGAGCTGGTTGTGGTTGTGGAGTAGAAACTTGAGGTGAAGCTGTTTTTGGTTGAGGCGCAAACGTCTTGACTGGAGCTTGTGGTATAGATTCTTCCTCTTTTTCTTCTTCATGTTCAGCATCTTCTAATTCTTTACGTAAATGAGCCAATCTAGCTTCTTTATCAGCTTTTTTCTTCTTCTTCAAATCTTCCAATTGTTGGCGTAATTTTAATTCTTCTTCATCAACTTCCTCCTCAGATTCTTCAGTTGTCTTAGCTGGTGCTGATGCCTTTGGTGTAGTTCTTGAAGTTGGTGGCGGTGGTGGTGCAGACTTGGCTTGCGCTTGTGCATGGAATGAAGGTTGTTGTGGTTTTGGAGGTGCAGGAGATTGTGCTTGAGGTGCCGGTTGAGAGTTAATTGGAGGTTGTTGTGGCTTTTCTTGAACTGGTGGAGGAGTGTTCACTTGAGGTGAAGCAGCAGGAGATGGAGTTTCTGCTTTGGATCCACCATGTCTTGAAATACCAAATTTAGCTAGTCTTTCATTCATCTTTCTCTTTGCTTGTTCTTTAATATAAGCGGCTCTATCTTCAGGACTCTTGTAACTAGAATATGAATCTGGAGTTGAAGGTTTTGGACTTAAAGCACTTGGTGAAGAATAAGAATTTGAAGCAGATAATGAAGGAGCATTATTTGATGATCTAGTAGCTTGTGATGGAGCAGGACTGCTTATTCTCAAAGATTTGATCAATTCAGCAACATCTGGTTGAACATCCAAGCCTAATTCCCATTTCTTGTAACTAGTTGGATCACTATCTTTATTCAAACTATTTAAAACACCTTCTGAAATATCTTTAATTGTCTTTTCAATATCATAAATAATTTCTTGGGTCTCTTTATTCTTGGACTTTATTTTAACAACTTCTTCATTCAATTGCTGTTGTTCATTTTCAAAATCAGCAGTTGGATCTGAGACTGTCTTACCAGTTAAAGCAGCCATTCTTTGAGCTAATAAAGCCTTACTTTTTGCCTTTCTTTTATCAGATTCGGTAACTTCACCATTTGGACCGGAACCAACAATTGAAGATGGATGTTGAATCTTGTAAAGTTCAATTCTTGAGTTTGTGATATCATTATCTATTCTTGAGATTTCATTAAGTAAATTTGGAACTCTTGAAACCAATGTATTTAATTTATCCTTCTGTTGTAATGCATCATTTGATATATTTGGTTTAGGCAACGTTCTAATTTTGTTTTTCAAATCTTCAATTTCTTGTAACTCTTTAGCATTATGTTCGGCCTTCTTTGCACTTTCAGCATTCAAAGATTCCAATTGACGTTGTTTATCTTGAACTTGTCCCTTTAAAGCATCAATTGAAGATTTTGAGTCACTACTAGGACTATCTGTTTTCCTTCTGTTTCTGGAAGAGTTCATATCACTAGCATTGCCCTCAGTTTTGAAATTAGAAAAAGCTGTTGAAGGTTTACCAAATGATGGTGTATTTTTCAATTGATTTTTAACATAATTCACATTCTTAACGCTATCAGGTAATAAAGAATCAGGCAAGCGGTTTGGCAATTCATTCCCATTCAACTTTCTATAAATCAACCACATACCAAGTGAAAAAGATTCTTTATTTAAGTGGGTTGTGCTTTCATTTGTAATCAAGTTCCACACTTTTTCTAATTCTGAACGATTTAAACCAGATTTTCTAAATATCTCAGCAGATAAGCTTGGATCTAATTGACCTTTTTTGCTTGTATCATAAGTATCAAAAATTTTGCTAAACAAGGCCTTTTCTTGAGGTTTGATGAATTCTTGATTCTGTTGTGGTGGCAAGTTTTGATATTGAGAGAAACCAGTGAAACCGGTACGTTGAGGCTGTAAATAGCTTGATTGAAACAAGTTATTATTACCTACACCAGTCTTTTGTTGTTGTAATAAACCTGATGAAAACATACCGTTGTTACCAACACCAGTTTTTTGTTGTTGTAGAAGAGCTGGTGGATTATAATTTGGTTGATACCCCGTAGTTTGGCTTTGTAAAGGCTGTTGGATGCCAGTGGCTTGTTGTTGCAAAGGTTGATAACCAGTAGTTTGTGTTTGTAATGCTTGGAATCCGGTTCTTTGAGGTTGTAATGGTTGAAATCCAGTAGCTTGAGCTTGTAGTGGTTGATATCCAGTTGCTTGAGATAACAAAGGTTGCTGGAATCCAGTTTGTTGAGGTTGCATTTGAATTCCACTTAATTGACTGATTGCACTTTGTTGTTGAGGCTGTTGTGAAATATTGTCAAATGGTGTTGATCTTTGAGGAGCATTATCATCTGGAATGCTGAAATTAATGGCATCAACGAAACCTTCCACTTCGTTTTTGACATTAGATTCTAGTTGATATGGGATTGGTAATCCTTTCAAAGCAACATTACACAAATGTAATGCTAGAGCAAACTCTGGAAATAACAATTGACCAGATTTGTTAAGATCTGATAACTCCCAAATTCTAGCTAGTTGGTTTGGTTGTAATCCTGATCTCATCAAGACATCTCTAGCAGCATCAGCACTAATTGCAAAAGACTTCTTTGGAACAGCACTTCTGAATAAATCTTCAAACTTTTGTTGATCATGAGCTGTCAAGAAAGACAATCTAATGTTTGGAATTTTTAACTCTTCATTTTTCTCAACACCTTGAGCAGCTGATGAGAAGCCAGTTTTCTGTGGAGCTATCGGTTGTTGTGGTTGCTGTTGTTGCAAACCAAATTGTGATTGTTGTCCAAATTGATTTGATACGTATCCAGTTTGTTGAGGTTGAACAAAACCTGTTTGCTGTGGTTGGACATATCCTGTAGGTTGGCCATATAGAGGCTGTTGAGCACCAAATCCAACTGGTTGATTCAATTGAGATTGGAAACTAGTTGTTGGAGGCTGTTGTTGTTGTTGAAATCCCGCTTGAAATCCAGTCTGCTGAGGAGGCAATTGACCGTAGCCAGTTGGTTGATACCCGAGAGGCTGTTGGCCCGTAAACTGGCCACCTTGCTGATAACCAGTGTAATTGTACATTCTCTATTCTCCTGACTTGGATTCAATTGATAACGTTGACGTGGGTTTAAGTAGTTTTCGTTTTCAATTTCGATTCCAGCTTTGAATTTTGGTGAAACGCTGATGGAAAAAAATCTTAAGGGGCACAATCGGCCAGTGTAACCTTGCCCGATATGGCGCACACATAAATATTTCAGAGCTACAAGTTGGAAATAGATATAGAAAGTATCTTTGATTAGACTGAAAGCACTTGGTGCTGCTATAGCTAAGAGATTCATATGCAGCATTCTCTATGTTCCTTGGAGATCCTGGTGATTCATAAGCTCAGGATAAGAAAATAAAGGATTCAGATAGCATTGACTGCATTTTAACCGTTTGTTCTGTTCAGTCAACATCAAGTGGTGGGCTAAATTCAGTAGTCAACGACATCACCAGCCCATTCGACCTTTGTATATTCTCAATCCTAACCAGTGTTTTTGCACTTGAGTCTCTCTTCCACTTCAACACCTTTCTTCTCTAGTTGACCCACTAATGATTTTTGTTCTTCTAGCAGCGCATCCAAATAATCCGCAGACTTATTCAGTATCAAAATCTCTGATCTGTTATCACTAGGCTTCAATTCAGGTACCAGTTCAACAAGCCTGCTGAATGCATCTCTGATAGCCTGTCTTCTCTTGTGCTCTGATTCTATATGGTGTTTTTTCTTCTCTTCCTCAGTGAGGAACACAGTCTTCTTGGTCTTTGGCTTCTTGCCCTTTTGCTTCGCTATTGGAGAGCCTCCCTGTTGCTGCTGCTTTGGGATGGCTGCTGGTGGTGACTTGGACATTCTATCTCTGGCACACGATGGCTCTTGCACTGGCGTGTCGTCTATTGACACTGTTTTCGTTGGAGGAAATGAGTTTTTGTCAATTGACATGTGAACAGGATCGAGGAAAATGCTGCCCCGTGTCAAGCTTTGTTATACCTGGAAACAGTCATCTTCACCACGGTATAGAAGGAGCCTGTGGAATTACTCTGTAATTTCAATAATGGCTATTTAACACGAAATACGCTAAGTTATTCACACACTAATTGATTCATTTGTCGTCAAATCACCCATGGCCCATATTCTTTTATACTGTGCCTTGCCTCAATCCTTGTTGAAAAATTTAAAAAAAAAAAGACACGCCAACTTCAGTTACATAAACAATAGGGAATTAACTATTATACGTGATAACAACCGTGCAATTCAGTTGTCCTGAACCATTCCAAAATAGGTGTCCTACTAGTTGCTGTCTCATACTTGGTCTATCGCAAAATGTCAAGTTTATCTACCCAATTCAGTCTTTCTAGACTAAATTTACCACAGGCTACAAAATACTTACTATTAACATTATCTGGTGTATCATCATTGTTATTGTTCTTGAAATATAGAATGTATAATGATTTGATCGCAATTGGTGAAACTGATATTGAGTTTGACAAGATCGTGGTCCCTTATTTACAATTAATACCAAATCATACTTTATTACACCCTTGGACTGTTATCACCTCAATTTTCATTGAAACTAAAGTATGGAAATATTTCATTTCTGTTTTGATCTCTTATTTTGCTGGTAAATTCATTGAAAGATCTTGGTCAAGTAAAGAATTGATCAAATTTGTTATCTTAATTGGTGGTGTTACAAATTTATTGGTTTCATTATCTTTAATCATTTCCAATATTATTTTTCAATTACACTATTTTAATGTCCCTGTTGATGGTAACATCTCATTACTAGTTGGATTTTTAGTCGTTTTTAAACAATTGATTCCTGAACATTCGTTAGTGTTATTCAAAGGTGCTATCCATGCTAGAGTTAAACATATTCCATTCTTAGTCTTATTAGGATTGACTGTTTTTTCAATTGCAACTTTTAGTCCAACTCCATTTTATCAATCATGGATCGGATTCCTAGTTTCATGGGCCTACTTGAGGTTTTATCAATCAAACATCATTGATCCTCTATTACCTCAACCAAATGATGTTATCGGTGTTCAAAGATTAAAAGGTGATGCTTCTGAAACTTTCAGTTTGGTTCATTTCTTCCCAGATGCTCTTGCACCAATCTTGTCTCCAATTTTTGATCAATTCTATGAAATCTTTGTTCAATTAGGTTTATTATCAAGATTCAATGATAGTGAAATTGAACAAAGTAATTTAATCGCTAATAGAAGATTAACTGGTCAACAACAAGCTCAACAATTAGATTCAAGAAGTGCTGCTGAAAGAAGAAGACAAGTTGCCCTTAAAGTCTTGGAGGAAAGAATTGGTGAAGATCCAAACTCAAAAAAACAATCTCCAACTGAAATTGGTGTTGCTGCTAGTTCTCAAGATGAAGTGAGTGCTTGAGCTTCTTTTTTTTTCAAAACAAAAAATTTGAAAATTTATCTTTATCCAACCCACAACAAAAAAAAAGAAGTAGTGACATTAAGAAATAGTTTGAATATAGTCTATTTATTGAATTATTGTAGAAAAATAGCAAAAAAAAGGTTATTTTAGCATGCAAAAAGCGCCAAATCCCCGGCAAGCTAAAAAAACAAGCGACCCCGGACAGGATCGAACTGTCGATCTTGTGATTAACAGTCACACGCCTTAACCAGCTTGGCCACGGAGTCAATTTTTGAAAATTTATTTTTCTGCAAAACTAGGACATACTTTTATCACGTGATGATCACGTGATTAGTAAGTTTTTAACTCATAAATATAATATGAAATTTTTGTATAGAACTAATATTTAAAAAACGTATCTCAAGATACACTTAGATCTCCTTAATATAATTTTGGTTAATTTATGTCGAAAAGCATAATTTTCTTGTTGGTTTTAATTTTAAAGAAAATTTGTCTAAGTAAGGTTTAACAAATGCTCTAGATAAACTTGAGTAAAATTCATATAATAAAAATATTTTTCAAATTTAACTACAACTATTTATGCCAATCAATTATGCAGTCTTTTTAACCTTCTATTCCATTTTTAAATTGGGTCCTTCCCTATTTTATTGTTGTGTAAAAATTAATTCAAAATGTTGGTCACGTGATGAGATGAAGAAAATGACTGAAATCACAACATTTAATGAAAGTTTCCCATAAAAAGTCAAGAATTAGGCAGTGAAAACTACATAGGATTATCCTGAATATTTGGTTGTATAATTAAATCTCCAAACACATATAAACAAACCCTTGACATATATAAATTGACGTAATACTTATAAAAAAAATCCAGATCAACATTAAATAGAAAACCACCCATATTCTTCATTTCTCAAGTTAGAGAATTAATAAATTCATATAATAAAATAAAACCAAATACCTTTGACTTATTCATTTAGTTCAATAACACCTGGCAAGCTTGCAATATCAACAGTTGCATCACCAAAAGTGTTTTCACTTGAGTAAAGAACATACAAGAATCCATCTTCGTCTTTATGTTCTTCATAGATTGAGCTCATTGAAGCAGCTGTTGGTGGTAATATGTCATTAACAAAAATAAAGATTGCCTTTTCTGCTGGTAGGTGAATTCTTTTTCTAATAACGTAAACAAATTGACCAATAGTTAAATCATATGGAACAAGGTATTTCTTCTTGTCAATTTCTGGAAGGTTGGATTTCTCAGCTCTTTCACAGATTATTGGGATACGATTGTTGAATCTTTGACGAATCTTTGTAGCTTCAGCTTTTCTTTGTTCTGTGAACTATGTTAGTAATTGAGTTTCATGATAAGATAAGCAAAATAAACACATACCAAAACTGTGTTCTTCTTTAAATTGGAAAAACATGATTGATTCTTTGAAATGAGTTGTAGTAGTTGCTATTTGTAACTAATAATTAGTTAGTATCTTGTAATCGTTTGGTTTCAGTTAAAAATGTTAGAGTTGAGGTTACACGGTTTTTGACACAAACAAAGGACATCTCCCCAGAGAAAGGGGATAAAACCGTGACAAACTCTACTAAATCACCAGTTTCTTCTAGTACAAACCGATACTCACTCTTGGCTGATATAACTTCTTTGAATTGTATCCCCAAACGGTGTAATTGGCGTGTGTAACGTGTGTGTTGTTGTTTGTGTAGGTGGCGTCCCTTGTGACAGTTTTTTATTAACTTTTTAGTCACTACTGTTTGAATATTGTGGGCCGCGATAAGGAGTGCTGAACTGGGGGTAACACCTCTCTATCAAAAACATCTGAACCTCGTTATTATGGCATTTTCATATAGGAAAGAGTACTAAATGAGTATAAAATGGGTTTTATGAATGAAAAATTAATAGGATACATGATTTGGGTCTTTTCTAGACTTTATCTGGTGGTTACGTGGCTCAGTGTGAATTTACTATGGTGCCGGTGAGCATTCGTGAAAAAATGAGCATTTCTCGACAGCCTGGAAAAAACATGTATCAGCTAGTTCATCGAAATACTTGTTCAACAGTCATAAAGCGATGTCGTCCTCAAAGTATGCCGTCAGGCCAACCAAGAGACTGATAAAGTCAACCACTAATTGTCCAGATTCAGTGCGTTATGTTTGTCCAAGGAGTTTGTTTAGCAACTAACAATCCTCTTTGTAGGCTGCTGCTTATGGTGAATGTGTGTTACAAAACTATACGGATATGAAGAAAGGAACTTGTGAGAAAGAATTCCAGGCTTTTAAAGCTTGTGTACAGAAACACTTTGGAAGAAGGTTCTAGATAGAAGACACCATTATTTATTACTTATTTATTTGCATAACACAATTATTTATTACTACAAATGATTTAATGAAATAATTTACACATAATCTATTAAATATACAGTTTCAAAACGTGATTGATGTAGACACTTAGTCTTCTTAGATTCTGAGGATTCTCAAGTTGAAGATACAGTCATTGATGGCTTGTTCTTCATCAGCAACAACTTCTTTACTTGATTCACGGAATGGTTCCAATTCACCTTTCAAGGTCTTTGATAACAAATCTTTATGAGTTGAAACAACATTTTCAAAGTCAATGGTATCTTTGATCAATTTATATTGAACAAGAACATCATCTGTAGCGTTCAAACCACCTTTCTTACGTAATCTTTGAATACGATTAACCAATTCACGAGCTAAACCTTCAGTTTTCAATTCGGGGTAGATATTGATATCTAAAATGATTAAAACATCTTGATCACTTCTAACTTCTTGGTTTTCATTAGCTTGACTTTCTGGTAAACCTCTCAAAACTGATAAATCACCTTCAACTAAATCAATACCAGCAACAGTGATTTTACCAGTATTAGCATATGATTCAACTTCATCAGAAGTTAAAGCTGGTAAGGCATCTTTAACTTTTTTAACATCTTTCTTTAATTTTTTACCCAAGACTGGCCAGTCAGCAACTGCTCTATATTCAACACCATATTTCTTTTCATCTGAGGTGATAACCAAATCACGAACATTCAATTCTTCAATGATGTAACCTTTCAAAGCATCAACATCTTTCAAGTATTGTTCATCATTATGTAGGATAACCAATTGTTTTAATGGAGTTTTCAATGAAATCAATTTCTTTTCACGAATGTTACGACCTAAATCAATAACTTTTTGCATACGTGAAACAGCAGTTTCAATACGTTCATCAAATAATTCTTCACGAACAGTTGGATATGATAAGAAATGAATGGATCTATGATCTTTACCATTCAAAGCAAATGAAGCTAAAGTTTCTTCATCGAAATATTCTCTCAATCTTTGATAAATAGTTTCTGACAAGAATGGAGTGAATGGACCCATAGCACGAACTAAACCAAATAAAGCTTCAGTTAAAGTATTTAATGATTTTTTGGTGTCATCAACTGAAACTTCACCTTTGAGACGACGACGGTTGAATCTAATATACCAGTTGGTTAATTCATCAATAAAGTTTAATAATCTTGGAACAACAGTGTATAATCTGTATTCAGTCATTTCTTCATGAATAAATTTGATTAATGATTGTAATGAAGCTAAAACCCATCTATCCATAACATTATCAGATTTCAAGTTGGCATCATATTTGAAATCAACGTTTTCATTCTTCTTCAATAAAGCAACTGAACCTTCCAAGAATTTAGCAGAATTCCACCATGGTAATAAAACTTTAGAAACAACTTCTTTAACACCTTCTTCTTTGAATTTCAAAGTTTCAGCACGTAAAACTGGTGAATTGATCAAATATAATCTTAAGGCATCAGCACCATATTGATTCAAAACAATAGTTGGATCTGGATAATTCTTTAAACGTTTAGACATTTTCTTACCATCAGCAGCTAAAACAATACCACTAACGATAACATTTTGATATGGTGCAGTGTTAAAAAGATGAGTCCCTAAAACGGTTAAAGTATAGAACCAACCTCTAGTTTGATCCAAACCTTCAGAGATGAAGTTAGCTGGGAATCTGTTTTTGAATTTATCCTTGTTTTCAAATGGATAATGACCTGAAGCATAAGGCATAGAACCTGATTCAAACCAACAATCGAAAACTTCTTCAACTCTTTTCAAAACACCTTTACCAGTTTGAGATGGAATAGTAATATCATCAATACTATCACGATGTAAATCAGTGATATCATCTCTTCCTGATAATTTTTTCAATTCTTCAACAGAACCAACACAAACAACTTCTTCAAAATCATCACTAACCCATAATGGGATTGGTGTACCCCAATAACGATTTCTTGAAACGTTCCAGTCACGAGCATTAGCAATCCAGTTTGAAAATCTTTTTTCTTTGATAGTACTTGGAACCCATCTTGTCTTTTCAACATTGTTCAACATGTCTGGAATAGCTTCTTTAATACGAACAAACCAAGCTGGAACAGTTCTGTATAATAAAGGAGTATCTGATCTCCAACAGAATGGGTAACTATGTCTGATTTGAGAATTCAACAAGATTTTACCCTTTTCTGTTAAATATTTGATAATCTTGGAATCAGCATCTTTAACATAAACACCTTCCCAATCTGAAACTTCTTTAGTAAATAAACCTTTATCATCAACTGGGTTTGGAGGCAATAAAGTTTCATTAATAACACCGTTAGCAGTGGCGGCGTTGAAATCTTCTTCACCAAATGCTGGAGATTGATGAACAATACCAGTACCACTATCAGCAGAAACATATGAAGCTTGGATAACTTTGAAACCGGTTTCTTTGAATTTGTCATAGAAATAGTTGAATAATGGTTCATATTTCAAACCAACTAATTTTTTACCTGGGAATCTATCAACAACTTTGAATTTTTCATTTTGAGGTTTCTTGTATAATGTTTTAATTAAAGATTCAATTAAAATATAATATTTATCAGCTTTTTCATCATAAATTTTAACATATTCTAAGTCTGGATGAACACATAATGCGATATTTGATGGTAAAGTCCATGGAGTAGTGGTCCATGCAACCAAGATAGTTTTTGGATCATCTAATAATGGGAATGCAACTGTAACAGCTGGATCATTAACATCTTTATAATTTTGTTGAGCTTCAAAATTAGCTAATGGAGTGGTTAACCCAGTAGAATAAGGCATAACTCTAACACCTCTGTAAACTTGATTTTGATCAAATAATTGTTTGAAAACCCACCAAACAGATTCCATAAATTCTGGATATAAAGTTTTATAATCGTTATCAAAATCAATCCAACGACCTAAACGACCAATGGTTTTTCTCCATTCATCAGCATAACGCATAACAATGGCTCTACATTCAGCATTATATTTGTCAATACCCATGGCCATAACATCTTGTTTACCAGTGATACCTAATTTCTTGTCAATTTCATGTTCAACTGGAACACCATGAGTATCCCAACCAAATCTTCTTTCAACATGATAACCATTCATAGTAGCATATCTTGGAACAATATCCTTAATAGTGGAAGCTAAAATATGACCATAATGAGGAGTACCAGTGGCAAATGGAGGACCATCAAAGAATGAGAATTCTGGTTTACCTTCAGTGATTTTCAAAGAAGTTTGGAAAGCATCAATGTCTTCCCAATGGGATAAGACTTTCTCTTCCTCCTTAGGAAATGAAAAAGGAGCCGATTTAACTTCTTCTTCAGACATTATAAAAGGCGGTTTTATGTGTCAAATTGAATGTTAATAACAAGAATCAAACGGTTTTATTACAAATTCTGTATTTTTTTTTCATTGACTCAACGATCTTATGATGCTGACAACGGCAAAAAAAAAAAGAGTTGATGTTCTGAGATTCGAGGGTTTCGATTTTTAGTTAGCAAAGTCATGTGATCTTGTGAGTTCCGGTACATAATAAGTAAAAAAGTTGATTTAGTTCAACCTTCTTTAAGCTTCATTATTTGGTTCAGAAACCAGGTCTTGTTGTTATGAATACGCCTCCCAGAACTACAATAATATTCAGCAACATCCCACAAGATTGGCTAGTAGGGATTGATTTACAATTTTTCAACACAAATCATATATTAAAAGGTATCAAATTAGTACCCGATGGGATTCATATTGTACATTTTGCCAAAGATCAATCAAGTATACGACATGGGTTTTACATAAATGCTAAAGAAGGTGATGTTATAATATGTTACTGGGATGAAAAAGATGAAAAAATATTAGTTGATGATGAAATCGGGGAATTGAATATAACAAAAGAGATGTCAAAGTTATCAGATTATTATTCATTCATGATTAGTTATCCACCAGATCCCGAGTGGAAAAAATTAACTCAATATATCAATTTTGGCCAAGTTAATTATATATTACCAAGGGGTAAACGAATTGATAGTGTTTTGACTTCAAGTGATGAAAATAATTTGTTGTTGGATGCATTACAGAAAAGTGCAAAGTCAAGAAATTTAACACAAGATCCAATAATAAATTCTATTATTGATCAAAGTGATGAAGAGATTAAATATACTTTGATTGATTTAAACAAGACTATAAGGCCTGATGGTACTGCAGGTGAAAAGACTAAAGATTCATTAGATAAATCATGGTTTTTAAATCAATTGTTGATTTCTGGTTATAATTCAAATGAAGAAATGTTGTTGAGTGAGTTTCAACAAGCTTTTTTAAATATGATCATTTTTGCAAACTATAGTAGTTCTATTCAATGGTTAAAATTTATTAAAGTGATTATGAATTGTAAAGAGATTTTGAATGGAAGATTAATCTTTTTTGAAAAATTCCTAGATGTGCTGATTGTTCAATTTGGGAAATTCCAGGAGGATTATATGGATGAATTCATTAGTGAAGATTTTTTGGATACTACAATTTCAGAATTTGAATATACAGTGAAAGAACAAGAATTACGTCCATTAATTAAAAAAACCATTGAGTTGAAAAATTTATTATTAGTGAAATTTAGTATCACTATACAAGGTTTAATGGAAGACGAAGAAGAAGCTCCAGTTGTTGTTGATATATCAGTATGAATCAAATGAATAAATGTTATTTTTGAGGGTCCATGGATTAGTTTTCCTATTTTCTATTAGTGGGAAATATGAATTTTTTTTATCTTTTAAATCATAAACGAAAGGTGTCCCTTCAAATTCAACAAGTGATTTCCCACCAATCTTAGCTCTTGCTGGTTTATCCGCTATTGTTATTGATTTTAACAATAAGTGTTGTTCACGACTTGATGGATTTATGAATTGGAACCAATAAATATTATCAAAAAGAAACCATTTTGTATGTGATAAAGCTGGTATTATGATCTCTTGTGATGAAGGTGTTGCTGTGTTTTGTTTTCTAATTGTTAAAACTGTTGTGTTTTCATTATGTACAAGGTTCCACTTTAGTTGTAATAAAGTGAATTGTTTTTGACTTTTCAATGCTGGTATCGTTTTCAAAACTTTATGGAAACTGTAATGATAATTGGATGATGGTGAATAAGGATAAAATAATTTGAATAATAATACTGCAATGACCAAGTTTGAGTTTTCATCCAAGGTTTTATTATCAAATTGAATTCTTAAACCTCTTGCTGAAAAATCTATTTTTTGCTCATTTCTTAAAGTCTGATATACTTGATCCACAAGATGTTCAATCATATCAGTGAATTTAAGAACTTGATTGTAAACTTCAACCAATTCAAGTTTTTTTGATGGATTTTGTCGTAGGTACGATCTAACAGTATTTCTTTTTGTAATTTCCAATTCATTTGTATGATCTTCAACCCATTTTATATTGTTCTCTTTAGCGTATGCATATAATTCCATTTTGGTAAATTCTAACAAGGGCCGTATCAAATTCAACCTATGCATTGATTCATTTGGTGATTGAGGTGATGGTGCTATAGATTTTCTTTGAATTCCTCTTAGGCCCATAATCCCACTATTACCAAATAATCTCAAGACAAAAGTTTCTAAATTATCATCAAAGTGATGACCAGTCATTAAATGATGGATTTCAAAGTTTTGACATATCGAATGTAATGTATTATATCTTTGTACTCTGGCAACCTCTTCAAATGAATCTTCAGGTTTTAATTCTGCAAGATTTAGCTTTGAATTATGGAAAGTTTCATAAAGACCAAGTTTCTTGATTTCTTCACCAATGAAGTTTATCTCTTGGGAACTTTTATCTCTCAAGCCATGATCCATTGATATTGTATGAATTTGAATTCCTAAATTTTCATGTTGATTTACTTTATGCAACAGATGAGTTAAACACATTGAATCTAACCCACCAGATAATGATATTGCTATTCTAGCTGGAATTGTTTGCCCATTTTTGAAGAGATGTCGTATTGATTGGAGGAATCTCAATTCCAAATGGTGTAGCATCCTCTTGATTCGAAAGTCTTGTTTTGAAGACATATTGATCTCTACAGATGCAATTTGATAATTTTCATACTTGTCACATGACGTACACGTGATGTCTCACATGACTATAAAGTAATATTCACGTGATCTGGTACACACAGCACTTTTTCTACGAGATTCTGTGTGCCAAAATCAGATCATCGCCTTTTTAGAATTTTTCATTTTTCAGTTGTTTGGCGCAAAGTTACAAAACAAAGAACGAGATGATTAAAGTGCAATTATTAGCAATTGAGTATTTTAGAGTGAAGAGGTTGATATTTTAGTGGAATTACAATCAATTGATCTTAAATTAAGTGATAAGATGTAGATATTTCCTAACTAAATCTCTGTAAATACTGGTCTTGCTTTTCTCGAGATGTGCCCACATTTTGACACAATGCCAAACCCACGTCTATCTCGGAAAGGGTCAACATGAACAAATTACAACAGAACAAGGAGCAAAGAACCAAAAGAACTGGTTTCAATTCAAGAACAATCCAGTTCAATCTAGTCTATTCTATTACTACGATCCATCACCATTTTATTCTCAATTGACGTATTCTTTATTGTGTTTTTCTAGAACCTTCTTTTGCTCTATAGTGTACCCATCTCAAAAAACTACAATTAGTGCTTTATCGAATATTCTGGAGAACTCGGTGGCCATTCAAGAAAAAAACTATATAAGGGACCCAATCAAACCCTCTTTGAAACATATCTCCCTTTTCCTATTACAACAAGAATAATTAATAGAGAATAATTATACACACACAAATACAAATATGTCAAAAGCTATAGGTATTGATTTAGGTACAACTTATTCATGTGTTGCTCATTTCACCAATGATCGTGTTGAAATCATTGCAAATGATCAAGGTAATAGAACAACCCCATCATATGTTGCTTTCACAGATACAGAAAGATTGATTGGTGATGCTGCAAAGAATCAAGCCGCTATGAACCCTTCAAACACTGTGTTTGATGCTAAACGTTTGATTGGTAGAAAATTTGATGATCCAGAAGTTATTACAGATGCAAAGCATTTCCCTTTCAAAGTGTTAGATAAAGAAGGTAAACCTTTTATTCAAGTTGAATTTAAAGGTGAAAGTAAAACTTTCTCACCAGAGGAAATTTCTTCAATGGTTTTAGGTAAAATGAAGGAAACTGCTGAAGGTTATCTTGGTGATACTGTTAAAGATGCTGTTATTACTGTTCCTGCTTATTTCAATGATTCTCAAAGACAAGCCACAAAAGATGCAGGTTTAATTGCAGGTTTAAACGTTTTGAGAATTATTAATGAACCAACCGCTGCAGCAATTGCTTATGGTTTAGATAAAAAAGGTCAAGGTGAACATAATGTTTTAATTTTTGATCTTGGTGGTGGTACTTTTGATGTTTCATTATTATCAATTGATGATGGTATTTTTGAAGTTAAGGCCACTGCAGGTGATACTCATTTAGGTGGTGAAGATTTTGATAATAAATTGGTTGATCATTTAGCTAATGAATTTAAGAGAAAGAACAAAAAAGATATCACTGGTAACCAAAGATCATTAAGAAGATTAAGAACAGCAGCTGAACGTGCTAAACGTACATTGTCATCATCTGCTCAAGCCTCAATTGAAATTGATTCATTGTTTGAAGGTATTGATTTCTATACTTCAATCACAAGAGCTAGATTTGAAGAATTGTGTGCTGATTTGTTTAGATCCACAATTGATCCAGTTGAAAGGGTTTTAAAAGATGCTAAATTGGATAAATCTCAAGTTCATGAAATTGTTTTAGTTGGTGGTTCTACACGTATTCCAAAAGTTCAAAAATTAGTTTCTGAATTCTTCAATGGTAAAGAACCAAATAAATCAATTAACCCAGATGAAGCTGTTGCATATGGTGCTGCTGTGCAAGCTGCCATTTTAACTGGTGATACATCTTCAAAGACTCAAGATTTATTATTGTTGGATGTTGCACCATTATCTATGGGTATTGAAACTGCTGGTGGTATTATGACTAAATTAATTCCAAGAAATTCCACAATTCCAACTAAAAAATCTGAAACTTTCTCCACTTATGCTGATAATCAACCAGGTGTCTTGATTCAAGTGTTTGAAGGTGAAAGAGCTAGAACAAAAGATAATAATTTATTAGGTAAATTTGAGTTGTCTGGTATTCCACCAGCTCCAAGAGGTGTTCCACAAATTGAAGTTACATTTGATGTTGATGCTAATGGTATCTTGAATGTTTCAGCATTGGAGAAAGGTACTGGTAAGACAAATAAGATTACAATTACAAACGATAAAGGTAGATTATCAAAAGAAGATATTGAACGTATGGTTTCAGAAGCTGAAAAATTCAAAGCTGAAGATGAAGCTGAAGCTGAACGTGTTTCTTCAAAGAATGGATTGGAAGCTTATGCTTATTCATTAAAGAATACAATTAATGAAGGTCAATTTAAAGAAAAAGTTGGTGAAGAAGATTATGAAAAATTATCAAAAGAGATTGAATCCACAATTTCTTGGATTGATGAATCTCAAGCTGCTTCCACTGATGAATATAAAGATAGACAAAAAGAATTGGAGGGTGTTGCTAATCCAATTGTGACTAAATTCTATCAAGCTGGTGGTGCTCCTCCTCCAGGTGCTGAAGGTGCTGCTCCAGGTGGATTCCCAGGTGGTGCCCCAGGCGGTGGTGCTCCAGGTGCTGGTGGTGACAATGGTCCTACTGTTGAAGAAGTTGATTAGATTTATTTAGCTAGTTGTAATTAATGAAATGGTAAGAAAAATTGGTTTTATTTTTATATTTGGTATAGGTTTTTAATTTTTATGATGATTGTATTAAATGAATGCATGTAGAATATCTAAACACTAACTTCTTATATCTTTTCAGCAGGTAGATGTCTTCTGTAGTTGAAATTCAAATTAAACATCCCCAACATTATATCTAATATTTTCGATCTTGGTAAGAAATTTGGAATATAATATAATCTTGAAGCTTCACCACCTTCAAAGATTCTAAAAGTGTTTAAACCAGATTTTTCCACTTGATCCAATACTCTTTTAGCGAAAATATCAGCAGGCATTCTTTTATGATTATTTTTATCTAAAGCTTGCTTTCTATTTTGGAAAATTTCAGTGTATTCATCAAAGTTATAAATGGAATCATCAGGAACAGTATTCATTGAATTGTTAAAGATATCAGTTTTAATCATCCCACCCAATACTTCAATGACTTTAACACCATAATTTCTAACTTCTAATTGTAATACCGAGATATATTGATCTAGGGCAGCTTTTGAAGAAACATATAATGAATTACAATGTAATGGTATATTCTTAGTGACAGAACCTGAAAAAATGATTGTACCTTTTGCATTTATGACCAATTTGATGAATTCTCTAGTCATTTTAATTGGACCAAATACATTAATGTCATATAGGTCTTGTAATTGTTCATCGGTAATGTCAGTTGAATGAACCGCAGTAACTATACCAGCGTTATTGTAAAGATAGTCTAATTTCCCATTTTCTTCAGCATCCACAACATCACGGATTTTTTTAATATCTTGGATATTACGAACATCTAAAGTATGTGTAATTATCCCTAGATCTTTAAAAGTTTGTAAGGTTGTATTGGAGAATTGATAATCAGTTGCATAGACTTTTACGCCCCTTTTATGGAATTCTAGGGCTAATGAATAACCAATACCAGAGTTTGTACCAGTGATCAAGGCGACTTTTGACATGGTTTTGATGAGTTAAAAGTTGAGTTAAAGTTGACGTGATGTAGGAGTTGGAGATAGTAATGAAAATTTTAGCTTAAACGGTTTTTTTTGGATTTGTTGGAGACCGCAACAATAGTGACGGCTGATTATATGATGATGAGTAAGGGAAGGGCTCAAAGCGTTTCTAGGAATTGGTGATGATTAGTTGTCTACTATTGAATTATGAGATATCAGATTGTTATTAAAGAGACAATAGCGTATTGCTCAAGGATGTCTATCAATTGAATAGCTAGTGTCCATGTTCCTGCTACAGCCGTTCATGGATTGACTGAGTTCATGGTTGTAGTCACGTGGTGATACTAGTCAATACACTTTAATACAATTAGATACACCTTATTCTATCACATTGCTCTAACTAATCTGAATGGCTATGCCCTTATCCAACTGATAACCAACTGATAAACTCTCTATTAAACGAACATTCGGTTTAATCAATCCAAGGCTACTTCCAACTTCGTATAGCCCTAGCCCTCGTTTAATGCACCTCGTTTAACTCTCTCGTTCCCTCGTTTAGACGTGCGCCACCCAACATTTTACAATTTTTTTTTGTTTTTAATTTTTTGATTTTTTTGAATTGCTCAAGAACGCGAATGTGAGGATTTCTATTTAACAACAAATTTGAACAGTTTTCGATAGCACAATCAATATTATCATCAATAGTTACAACCATTCAACATGAGGTGAGTGATACTAGACACACTAGGAATGACCTTTAACTAACACCAAACTATAGTAACGTCTTGATAAACTCCCCTATTCAGATAGTTCCAAATTCAACATTTTCTCAAAATTTCCAATCCCTAAGTTTACTAGATGCTTCTTCAAATTCATTAAGTTTAGTGGAAAAACTATGGGCTTCTTATTATCTATACATCAAAAATGATATCTTTGCCACCGGGTTATTGTTTTTCACCCTACATGAAATTATGTATTTTGGTCGTTGTTTACCATGGTATATAATTGATTGTATTCCATATTTCCAAAGATATAAAATTCAAGCTTCTAAAATCCCTTCAAATAAAGAACAATGGGAATGTTTAAAATCAGTCTTGATCTCCCATTTCCTAGTTGAAGCCTTCCCAATTTGGTTCTTCCATCCAGTTTGTAATTTAGTTGGTATAAGTTATCAAGTTCCATTCCCATCTTGGTCTTCAATTGCCTTACAAATCTTTGTGTTTTTCGCTTTTGAAGATTTATGGCATTATGCCTTCCATAGAGCTCTACATTATGGTGTTTTTTACAAATATATTCATAAACAACATCATCGTTATGCTGCTCCATTTGGGTTAGCTGCTGAATATGCTCATCCAATTGAAGTTGCCCTCTTGGGGTTAGGTACCGTGGGTATTCCAATTGCTTGGGCTGCAATCACTGGTGAATTACATTTATTCACCGTTTGTATTTGGATCACATTAAGATTATTCCAAGCTGTTGATGCTCATTCAGGTTATGAATTCCCATGGTCTTTACATCATTTCTTACCATTCTGGGCCGGTGCAGATCATCATGATTTACATCATCATTATTTCATTGGTAATTATGCTAGTTCTTTTAGATGGTGGGATTTCACCCTTGATACTGAAGCTGGTCCTGAAGCTAAAGTGGAAAGAGAGGAAAGAATGAAATTAAAAGCTGAACAAAAAAAACTGAAATAGAGAACGTTTCAAAACTGTTAAAATAGATATACACATTATACAGCATATAAATATTCATTAATTTTGAAACAATTTGTAAACTACATTTGACTTTCTTTTCATTAAAACTTAATTAAATGATGTCAATCAACACCAGAACCTATAAATTCTATAATACAATGGCTTAGCTGCCAATTTCTCAGCATGTAATTGTTGTTCTTGTTTTAATAAATCAACATCTGGATATCTTTTACAAGTATCTAAATCAATTTCATCTAATGGAATCCAAAATTTCTTGAAAAAAGTCCCCTTTATGATTCTATAACATGACCAAACAACAATCATTAAAGGTATACTTAAACAATTTTGGAAAAAAGTTTGCACACTTGCAGGACTTCCCAAGGGGAAAATTGAAATCCAAATCTCACCAATAATAACTAATAATAAGATTATCCCACCAATAATTGATCCATATATCCCTAAAGTTGCCTTATACCCTAATTCTTCAGTATTTCTACCTTGTTTATATAACGCCAATCTAAATCTAATATGACTTAAACAAATTGAAAACCATGTGAAAAATGCACTAATTGAACATAATGAAAATAACCAAGTGAAAACAATACTTTGTTTACTAGATGCAACAACAAAACATAATAACCCAATCAATGCACTAACAATAATACCAACTAAAGGTCTACCTTCATTATCAATATATGCAAATATCGAAGGTAATTGACCAGAAGCTCCAAGACTTTGAATAACTCTTGAAGATGCATAAACACATGAATTACCCACTGAAAGCACTGCAACTAAAATAACTGCATTCATAAAATGACTAACTTTAACACCCATTGAACCTGTATTACTTAGGGCAATAACAAACGGAGATGCCGTAATATCTTGTGATGTGGAACCTCCTAATAATCTTGGATCCGTTCTAGGAACAAGACATCCAATAACAACAATCGTGGTGATATAAAATAATGCAATTCTCCAAAAGACTTGCTTTGTTGCCCTTGTAACACTTGAAGCTTTTGAAGTTTCAATTGCAGAAATTAAAGTTAATTCAGTACCACCATAACTAAAACCTGCAGAGATTAAAGTTGAACAAATTGATTTTAAAGCAGGATGAGAAAAAGAACCAGGATCATGCCAATATTTAGCACCAATATATCCTGTAGAATTTGGTCCACCACCACAAATTAAAACAATACCAATAATAATGAAAATAATAATAGCCAAAACTTTAATAATTGATAGTATAAATTCAGATTCACCATAACCTTTAACACCAAACAAATTTAAAGTTACAATAAATGTCCAAAAAATCGCAACCCAAGCAACAGGATTAACATCTGACCAATATTTAATAGTCATTGAACAACCAATCAATTCACTAGGAAATGAAATCAACCAACTTAGTCCATAATTACTCGCAATGGTGAAACCTAAAGCAGGATCAACAAATCTACCAACATGAGATGCAAATGAACCACTGACAGGATACGCAACAGCCATTTCCGCAGCGGCCTGCATCACACAATAAATACCAAACCCAACTATACTAAACCCAATCAATGTTGCACCTGGGCCCTGAGATAATGAATAGCCCAACCCGATGAATAAACCTGTACCTAATGTCCCATCAATGGCAATCATTTGTAAATGTCTTCTTTTTAATGATTTTTTCAAAGGTTGGTTCGCAAGGATGTAGTTGACTTTATGGTATGGATCCATTTGATCAACTTCTGGAGGGATTGAAACTGTTCTTCTTTTGAATGAATGTTTGAAAGATTCAAAAGCTGATAGGTTTGAAGTGGAGTTGTTTGAAGAACTATGGATTGAGTCCTCATATTGGATTTGATCCTTTGTGGACTGGCCCTTTTCTAAAGAATCCATGGTTGAAGGGATGGTGCAGACCTGAAGGACTTGGATGGTGGTGTTAGAGAATGTGAAGGTATAAGGATTTTGGTGTTGATTTAAATCTTTCAACCTTTCTTTTTTTTTCGGTGTTCAAAAAAATTTTTTTGGCACAATCTTAAATATGATGCGATTTTCAACAGATTTTAAGAATGTTTACGAGTTTAATTATGTTTTGGAGATGGTTTAATTGAAGAATGTGTTGTTTATGTGGTTGGTTAAATAGAGGATTTGTAATTAATATGGACCTCCCTGTTTAAGCTTTCTCAGGGTGCTGAATCTGAGATAATTCCTGGTTGTTTTCACTAGTTGTGGCTTGGAGAGCCTTTAGCTGTCTCTTGAGTACCTGTCAAAGATACTTTCAACGTGGAAGAACACCAGGAAGTGTTCTGGCTCATTAAGCTTATCAGTAATGAATATACAACACTATCTTATCAGATAATAATAAAATAATACCCCATACAACCCAAGTGTAGCCGTTTGTATAGCGTTGAAAGTTTGAAAGAGCTTGACACTTTTGCAACAGGGCCACACCACAGAACGAATTCGCGAAGTCTTCAGAATTTAGAAAACACCAATTGGTGTAAGACTTAAGTGGTACAAGAAAGTACAGGTTCATTTTTGTAAACAAAACGGGCAGCCAAAATTCCATCTTCATTGTCTTCCGAAACCTGTTGCTTGAATCAAATTGATATGCCTTGATTTGAGCTGTGACCTAGACTTTGCGAAAGTGAAATGAGTAATTCAAGTTGCTGGTATTAGAGCTTTTATATGTCTTATGTGTCGACTCATATATGGTGACCATTTAAAGCTTTCTATATTAGCAAATGCACAGAGTAATGAATCCATAATTTGTTCCTTAGACCTTCAATTGTCAATTGTTCAAATTGTCATTCCTCAATAGAGTTTCAAATTTCAATAAATATTCACTTGTCAAACCTTTATTTAGTCTTCACAGATTGATGAGTTTTGTTCAAATGGATACACAGTTTTTTCAGATATATCAAACTAGCTTGTAGGAAAAACTAATATATAGCGCTCTGAACCCGTGTAACGTTGGTATGTTGTTTCGCTTTACAATAACGCTGAGGATCTTAAATTGATCTCTAGCCTCTACTATACCTAGCTATATTATTGACAGGCTTAAAATCCCGAATAAGTACGCTAAAATTAACCAAAAGGCTGATTTATCTACAGCCGTGATCAAATATTCACACCTAGATAGAGGAACAGATAGTTTAGAAGTACCACCATATGATATCTTTGATTGATTTACTGGTGTAAATTCAAACGGTTGCAGAGACATCAAAACATCCGGCATTTGGTGACTAATTGCTTTAAACTTTACACATCATATCTTGAGCAAGTTTCATTCACCGAGCAACAACAATAAAGCAATTACAGCCAGAGCATTCAAAAGATCTTTCCGAATGCACCATGGGAAGATACTATATCCATCAACAACTCTAGTCAAACAAGCTGATGATACGGTATTGTTGGTGCTGTTGACAAGGCTAGGTTTCCTTGTTGCGATGTGTCCGAGATTCCAAGAGTCTTGATTGTTAGTGATTATTTGTACGGGATCATTTGGATTTAGTGGAGGCAATGTCAATGGCTTGGAGACTGGGGCAGAGTGATGATATATAAAGACAAGTGGTATTCCACTGAGATGCTCTTCTGCTATCACCACCATCATCACCAGATCTTGTTGCCATCATGCTCCCGCCATCTTACAGACAAGCCACAAATGAACAACTACCGTCTTACAAACCAACTCTACTCCATCATGATATCGTTCTACTCAAGAAAGAACTATCTTCTCCATTTGACGTGGCTAAAGACAGAAGCTGGGATCTAGCCATAGTGGAAATCAACTCTACTCAGTTGAACCTCTACAAACTCAAGAACCTAAGCAACATATATCAATACATTTGGAAACTCATTGATAATGAAAACTCAATAGATCATAAACATGAAATCAAAAAGAAAGTGATTACTCAAGATACCCATTTATCATCATCATCATCATCATCATCTTTTTCAAACAAATCTCTAATGGAGTTCTTATTGGTGAACAATTCTCATACTATTCCTTATGAAATCATAAAGCATTACACGGGCGCTAAAATCCATTCATATACATTACAAACGTGTCATATAGGTTCCGCTACAGATTATCATAAAAAGAATTATACACTAAGAGTAAGGATTGAATTACATCAATTCTTGTTATCATTCATCAATATCAACAAATTTAATAGATTCTTCAATAATGTATTGATCGGAATTGATTTATCAAAACCTTTGGATGAAAGAACTTTACCAAAAGAGAAAACTGTGCCAAATGAGATATCAAGATTCAGAGTACAAAACTTTGAAAACTTTTATATTAAGAACTGTATCAATTCAGATCATGGCTTGGCAACTTATAGAAGAAATACCATTGACCATACTGGTTTATTAAACAGAGAAGAGTTAAAGTTTCAAATGGAATTGGCAAAGACCCGTGGAAGATCAAATTCTCTTCCATTATCAAGCACTTCTTCTTCATCTGCATTGATTTCAGATAGTGAAAGTTATATTGGATCTCCTCCAGATTATAAATATTCACCAGAAGATCCAGCAAATGAATTCATTGATGAGAATTTGATATATTCATTAACTTGTATGAAACCATTGGAAGCTAAGAATGATTGGAAAGGTTCAATGATTATAACAGGGAATTATAAATCAAAGTCATTATCAAAGTTCAAATCTAAAAAGTCAAGTAACTTTGGAGATAAATTATTTGTGGATAATACTAGTTGTAACAAGTTTAGTAAGATTGTTTTGGATCAAGGATTGAGTTGTAAAGAGTTTATAGTACTCGCAGATGGATTAGTTGAATCTGTGATATAAAGATAGTATAATGATTAGCATATATATTTATTGCATTATTTATTCTTGTAAAATCGATGGAAAGTACTCTTCTGGCTATTATGATTACCATTAAATTACATAATCAGATATCATATTGTAATGACCCGTTTAGCGTTGGCAGATTCATTTAAACTTTTGCTTGCTCATGAATCAAAAAATTTAGTGCCATGAACATAAACAATCAGCAACATAGCAAAAGGCCAAATTAAATAACGCGCTTAAACACAAGCGCTAGAATCTAGTTCAACAAATCGAATCGGATATTGTCTCAATTACAGAGGTTTTTTTGATCTTCCTGCTGTTAAATTTCATCAAGGAAAAGTCGGTAATTCATGGGCTCGAATTAAAATGGTTATGATTGCGCTTGATTAGGATGTGTATTTAACCACACCCCATAAAATTAAAGGACACATACAGCAAATTGATTATGGTACCATATGGCTTCAATTATATGTGCTCTTAGTGGATATTCAGCAATCATGAAGGGACAGTCAAGTTTTAACTATAAAAAGGGTTCAATAATCTCTCTCGTTTTCTTGGTGATATTTGGTAGCCACATTATTATCATATCATAGTAATTAATCAAATTCAAATATGGCAGAAACAGTTACAATCAAATTCCCAACAGGGGAAAGTTATAAACAACCAACTGGTATCTTTATCAACAATAAATTTCAACCAGCTCGTTCTGGTGATACTTCAGAAGTTGTGAATCCTGCTACTGAAGAAGTCATTACAAAAGTTGCCAAAGGTAATAAAGATGATGTGAATGAAGCTGTTGATGCTGCCGAAAAAGCATTTGAAACTTGGTCTCAAACCGCTCCTTATGAAAGATCTTTAAAATTGTTAAAATTGGCTGATTTAATTGAACAAAATGCTGATACTATTGCTAAAATTGAGACACTAAATAATGGTAAAGCTCTAATCTGGGCTAAATCAGATGTCCAACTATTAATCAGATGTTTTAGATCAACAGCTGGTGCTTATGATAAAATTGAAGGTCGTACCATTGACACTCAAGATGGTTATTTCACCTATACGAAAAAAGAACCATTAGGTGTTTGTGGTCAAATCATTCCATGGAATTTCCCAATCTTGATGTGGGCTTGGAAAATTGGTCCAGCTGTTATTACTGGTAATACAGTTGTTTTGAAACCTGCAAGTGCAACTCCTCTAAGCGCTTTGTTTTGCTCACAATTGATTGCTGATGCAGGATTCCCTCCAGGTGTCATTAATACTTTGATTGGTTCTGGTAGAGATGCTGGTGATACCATGTTGAGACATCCAAAGATTAGAAAGACTGCATTCACTGGTTCTACAGCTATTGGTCGTGAAATTTTAATTTCCTCTGGTGAATCAAACTTGAAAAAAATTAGTGTTGAATTGGGTGGTAAATCTCCAAACATTGTCTTCAATGACGTGGAGGATCGTATTGATGAAGTTGTTGATGCTTTAATTATGGGTATCTTTTATAACAATGGTGAAGTTTGTTGTGCAGGTTCAAGAATTTATATCCAAAGTGGTATTTATGATAAAGTTGTGAAAAAATTGAAGGAAAAGACTGAAGCTATTAAAGTTGGTGATCCTTTTGAAGAAGGTGTTTTCCATGGTGCTCAAGCTTTAAAATCACAATTTGATACTGTTTTAGAATACATTGAAAAAGGTAAAAAAGAAGGTGCAAAACTTCTAACTGGTGGTGAAAGAGTTGGTAATAAAGGTTTCTTCATTCAACCAACAATCTTTGAAACTTCAAGTGAAGACTACTCAATTGTCAAGGAAGAAATCTTTGGTCCTGTTGCAACTATTGGTAAATTTACAACCGCTGACGAAGCTATCAAAAAAGCCAACGATTCTGAATATGGTTTAGCCTCTGGTGTCCATACTAATGATTTACATGTTGCTTTGGAAGTTTCTAATCGTTTACAGGCTGGTACAGTTTGGGTTAACACTTACAATGACTTACAAGAATCAACTCCATTTGGTGGTTACAAACAAAGTGGGTTTGGTAGAGAAATGGGTATTGAAGTTTTTGATAACTATACTCAAGTCAAAGCTGTTCGTATGAAATACCATCACAAGACTGCTTTGTCTGAAGGTAAAAAATAATTAACTGGTTTAATTTAGTTACGATTTGCTTGAATATATTGATTTTAACTTGATTTTGAGATATGCACTCATTGTAGCGTCTATTGATTAGTTAGCACTAGCTTTCTATTTAATTTAAAATATTGTTCAATATCCTCTTGAGAATCATAACTTAAATAATCATCAAACCATTGTTTTAATTTTCTATCTTCACCTATCTTACCAACAGCGAAACTGAACCAATTTAAAACTTCAGCCCTCTCAGCATTGGCCAACAATAAAGTGTTTAAATAAATTAACCAAAAATCTAATGATTCATTAAACTTCCCATTTTCATTCAAGCTTTGCAATAATTTCACATCTATCGTAATATTTTTGAAACTTGTTAGATGCTTTAAAAGAACATTGGCTATCTTCACAGGTTTTTCTTGTATTAAATTGATGACAAAGTTTTTAAATTTTGTTAAATTTTCATGACTTATAATGTATTCTAAATTGATTAATTCCAAAAAAAGTTCTATATTTGTTTCATTGACACTCAAAACCGTTACTAGCAAATCTTTTGCCTTGATATAGTTCTTTAAAGCACACTCAATTTTGACTAGCTTGGTTTGAATCTGGATAGCATTTGTTTTGTTCATGAAAATCAAAGACTTGTATAAAAGGTTTTTAGCATTTTGGAACTGGGATAAACCAATGAAATAATTAGCATATTTTAACCATATTGTTGGATAGTTTGCTAATGGGATCAATGCCCTTTCGTAAAGTTGTTCAATTTGTTTTGGAGACCCGTTCAATTCAATAAAAGAGATGTATTGTTCCCAGTTTGTTAATTCTTGAAAAGATCTGTAAAAATTTGGTACATAATATTCTAATGTGATGTTCTTTTCAAACTGATATAGTTCAAATGATCTGAATTGTGTAGTGATGTATAAATCTGTGTAGGTTTTCTTTAGTTTAGCCTTCAAGTCATGATAATCCAGTTTTTTCAAATCTTTCTTATCTAGACTGACTTTGAATTTTTTGACGATATCTTGTTCATCAACTAGCTTCAGCACATTTTCATGATTCAAGTTTTCAATTTCATTGAGCCATGCTTTGAAAAAGATTGCAAAATTGTAAATCGGTAATTCAATTATTTTCCTCAAAATGTTGAAGTAAAATAGCGATTTTCCATTAAATTTTTCTTCAAACTCCAAAAATTCAGACCAAAATTCATAACTATGATAATGATAACCTATTTTGGATTCAGCTGATTGGAAAAACCATACCAACTTCTCATAGTCCAATTCAACTTTCCTCAAGAATCTCAAGTACTGTATCCATATCAAAAGAGAATAAGGATTACTATTCAAACCACGTTGATAAACGTCTCTGGCTAGCTCTGTATTACCTAGCTTGAATTCTAGTTCAGCATAATTCACCCAGTACTGCTCCAGTATAGGGAATCTGAATAGGAATTGATCATATGAGATTCTAAAACTATTGATTTTTGGAGTTGGTGTTATTTTCGATAGATCTTTTGAAACGTAATTTATAAGCGCTTCCCAATGTGGAACATTATCAGGCTCATTGGCAACCTGCAACGAAAGCTTCGACCACTCTTCATCCACAAAACTCATTTTCGTAACACTTGAACTCTGAGTACCTAATTGAAATTGGTTTGTTGTACATTGGAAGTTCGTCTGTTTACTTTGAAACTTTTCTCGAAAATCACAAAATATTACATAATCACCATACAAAATTTTGAGCTTGATAGTGGAAAGGACATACAGAGGCCAAATTAACTTCAATAACATTTATTTATGAAAGGAAAGACTAGAGTTGGTTGTATAAAAAAACATTAGCAAGTATTAAAGAATTCAAGAAGATTAATCAATCATTAATCAGCAAGATGGGGGGCCAAAATAGCATCAAATATCTAATTCTGGTTTCAATAAAAGGAATGGAGGCCTAAGCTCAAATATTAAAATAGGTAATACTAAAGGTCCCTTGATTATTATGGGATACTCAAATGAAATGGAAAACGTCCGTAGAACTGAATTTAAAGCAACAAAACAAATATTATGAAACAACAATTAGCGAAGCCAAGATCAAAAACACCTAAGAAACCTCAAATTCTATTGGAAGGTTCACTGGATCTTTGTTTACCGGCATGTGCAACAGCAGCAGCAGCGGCAGCAGAAGCAGAAGAAGCAACTCTTTGACTTGGATGACGGATTGCACCAGCGCTATATGGTTTACTCTTGAACTCAGTATCAATCGGACTTGGATTAGCTGATGATGGTGTAGATTTTGGTGAAATGAAACCAGATGCAATGTTATAAGGTGATGAGAAACCATTGTCATTTTGCATTATTGGTGTCATTTCAGAAGTTGTTGCTGTAGTATTTGGTGAATGTGCTGGGATGTTAGAATCAAATGAACCTGAATCTGGTGAAATAGATGAAGTACCCGAAACATCATTCAATGAACCATTTGGTGCCAATTTTCCTGCTTGATGTTGTGGTTGGTTCAATTGTTCTTGAGTTTGCCTATAAGCATCCTCTCTCTTTTTAGCATTTTCTCTGGCTTGAACCAATAAGGCTTGAGCTTTTTGTAACGAAACAGTAGGTGTTGCACACGAACTCAAAATTGGAACTGATTCATCAATATCGATAGTCGCTTTTATAAGAGCAGCCATCCATGTTCTCATTTCTTCTTTAGATTCAACAGCAAAATAATGAATTTTTGGTTGAGTAAAAGTTAAACCTTTTCTTGAACCTGGAGCTGGAGGAACCAATTTGAAACAGAATTTACCATGCCCAGTACTAGCAGCATACAATGACACAAACTTATCATCATCCTTAGCAGGTAAAACTTTATGAGAAGTTATATCAATCAACCCACGTTCTCTAGTATCACTTAATGATGTAAAATATGATAATCTTGTACCATGTAAGGTGAAATATCTTTGTTTCCATGTACCGACGGCAATACCACCTCTTTTACTCATCCAACCAAAACAATCAGCAGTCTTTATAGAATCAGCTGGATTGGTGTTCCTTATACCTTCCATGAAAGCAGATGTATCCTTTTTAGTATTTCTTGATCTCAAAGTTGTTGATGAGGAAATATTACGTAGAGTTTTAGCTCTGACAGCTTCTGAAACAGATCTTTTACCAGCTGGTGATTTGGCAGGTGATTCCTCCTTATCAGCCTCTTTTGCTGACACAGATCTTCTTTTCTTATCTGGAGCTTGTAACTGTGGTGTACTTTGTAGTTGAGGAGTCATTTGAGCGTCTTGAGAACGGAATCCATTTCTTGATGGACTCACTGCACCATCAGTGTTGATGACTGAGTTTCTTCTTGTAGGTGATTTTCTTGTTGGAGAAATAGAACCTCCATTATTGAAATTAGCATTTGATAAGAATGAAAAAACAGACGAATGACGACGGTGCGCACGTTCTTCCTTGGAAGCTTTTGTTGAATTAGCAACACTGATGTCAGAAGCACCTCTGATATGACCTCTTCTGAAATTGGCACTTGAAGTTCTTGAATGTTGAGGTTCTGGCATATATATGCTTGAAGCTGGACGACCATTATCAAGATGTGTAGTGCTTAACAAATCACTAACTGATTGACTCTTAAAGTTTGCTGAGTTATTTCTTGAATGGTTTCCACTTCTTGGTACTTGATAAGCAGTATTGACTTCATAAGAAGGTTTTCTTGAATGACTCAACTCAATGTATGAGTTTCTACTTGTTCTGTTCACAGTTGGTGTCAAATGGTTGGAGTTGTTATCTTCTTTCAATTGTATTGGACTTGGGTATGAAGGTGGATTTGGTGCTCTTCTTGGAGATGCGAATTGTTGTTGAATAACTGGAAGATCTGGAACCTGTGATGACGGAGGATGAACAGATAGTGGTCTTAGTGGATGACGATTATCTTGCTGCTGCTGTTGTCTAGTGACTTCTGGGATATCATCTAACGATTGTGATTTCTTTCTTGCATGACCCAGTGGACGAGTGAATACATCATAGTCATCATCTAATTGATTGGTTTTTGACACATTTCTGGAACTGTGCAATTCTGCAGGGGCTAACAATCTATAAGGACTATCTTCAGCCGAACTTTGATCTATTTCTTTTTGTTTAGCCAGCTCTTTCAAAGCTTCAATCTCTTTAAACATCTCAAATCTTGTTCCAAATGATGAAATATCCAATTCTTTCAAGTATGCCAACTCCAATTCCAACAAAATAGCACCTGTAATTTTATGTCTTGCAAATTGACCTGCAGAGTTCACGTCAAAGCCCAGATATGAAAAATAAGCAGTAACTTGTTCAGGAGACCAGGATTCCACTAACTCAGGGTTTAAAGAATCTTCAGATTGGATACTAAATGATCTATGTTTATCTTTGCCATTTGCACCAGCACCAAACCCACTGCTATTGACATCATTGTTTGGATTCGGCGAAGCTTCACTTCTTAATTCTTCTAATGCCTTGTCAATATCAGATAATGCTCTTGTTACAGAGTTTGGTTTTTTATGGTCTATTGTTTCCTTTGTTGTTTCAGTCGCCTCTTCTGGAATAAACTGACGTTGCGTTTTAACTGTAGCTGGAGTGTTAGCAGCACTTGATGTTGGAAGTGAAACAGGTGACTGATTGTTTGAGTTTGGACTAGCTATTCTTCTGGATCTTGATCTTAATAACGTTGGTCTTGATAAACTTGGGATTAGTTGTGTGAAGGATTTTGGATATAAACCAACAGACCCTGTACTTAGAGATTTCCCCATATACCAACCATCATTATACTCTTTATCATCTGAGATGACTTCAATCTTGTCACCGACTTTTAAAGTAAGCTCGTCTTCTAATCTAGCATTGAATTCTTTGATGACTTGATAGATGGCGCCTGTTGCGTTCTCCTCTAGATTTGTTGTCTTTATGGAGGGCAGTTGTTGTCTGAGCTCGTTGGAAGACATGTTTGTGTGAGATATGAATTAGCGCTTGCTAGTCTGTGGTCATCAAACGGTATCTAAAGCTTGACTATAGTACACTTGGTGATTCAGAACTTGGTGTTAGCGATGTGTTCAAATGGTGTCTTTACGCTATTTGTTGTTGTTTTCTTATGCCACTTTTAAAAAAGACTGAAACTGAGAAAAAAAATGAAATGGTGCTGCGCATACCGGAAAGTGCTGGCCGCAAACCGGAATTTTGGTCTGGACTTTTCCAAATTTTCACCAGAAAATGCACCGCCGTTTCGCGCTACAAGATCTCGCCTAGATCTAAGACAAGCTACAATAGACTCTAGCACAGGAACAAAATACACTAAACTATAGAAATCATAACCACCCATTAAGCTCATCATCAAACACCGATAAAAATAGAAAAAAATAACAACCATTACATATAAAAAAGACTAACGTACTCCGCGTTCTTGGTTTTGTTGAGCCCTTTCCATTCCATACAGGACTAATTACTCCCAAAAAAATCACACAACTAGACTCACGAAAGTGCAGCAGCTGCAGCAGCTTCCTCCTCTTCTCTTTGCTTCTTAATATCATCAATAGATCCAAGAACAGTTTCATGCTTACGCAACTCTAGCAATCTCTCTTGTCTAGTCAATTGTCTAGTACCTTGACCAGACTTGACTTCTAATTCTCTCTTCTTTTGTCTAATCAAATCCTCTTCCTTAGCTTTTTCTCTAGCTATACTCAATTCCTTCAAGTTTTCTTCATGATCTTTCTTCAGCTGTTCAAGTTTAGTATTGAAATCATTCAATGTACCAAAAGTCTTGTTAGCATCTGAACAATATGATTCAAAATCAAAATTACCGTTCAATTTGTTATTTAAAGCCAGATCAACTAATCTTGGTCTCTTTTTCTCTTCTAATATGAATTTAGCCTTAACTTGTCTTCTTGTTCTATGTGGGAACATTTGTGCAATCAAACCAAAATCAGTACCCCATTGACCTAATGCTCTATAAAATTTCAGTACCTCATTTTCATCCCATTTATCTGTATATCTTTGTTTCCCATATGACGCAGAATTAACGACATTTTCAAATGGGTTTTGATTGTACCTTTCTCTAGTGTCATTATCAATATTAACATGTCTATCTATCAGTCTTGAATCTTCATCAACAATAAGATTACCATCTGCACCAACTTTCAATTGAATAGCTGCATTGGAGCTTGAGGCTACTTTTTGCTCCTCTTCAGGTTCACCATCTTGTCCTTCACCTTCTTCACCTTCCTTTTTCGTTTCCTTTTTCACACTATCTTTATCAGTCAAACTTTCTAATGAAACTCTATTCTCCTTGGCCAATCTTCTTAATTCTCTCTTTTCTTTTCTTTGTTTCATTTTACTCTTACGAGCTTCTTGAGCTTGATGGAAATTTGATGAAACTTTACCAATTGGTAATGTAGGTTTACAAAGATCTTGAATAGTGAACGATTCTTCATCAATAGTGATATGTTGAGACAGCTCAGGATTTATTGAACTGAAATTTCTAGAAAATTGATCATATTTCTTTGCTTGGAATGATGTAAGGATTTCAAAACCTGGTGTTTTATCCTTTGGATCATACATAATCTTTCTCAGCTGTTGAGTTTCCTCATCAAAATATAAACCTTCAGTCATTCTACCCGTATCTTCATCATTAGTGTGTGATGGTGCTTGTGGTGCAGGAGATGAGGCAACAGTATCATCTTCTGGTGCTTTACCTTCAGCTTTTGACAAAGTAGGTGCTGTGAATGGTCTTCTTATGATTGGGATACCTATAGGCATTGGTGATTGTTCTTTTGAGGCATTATTATCAACAGCAGGTCTTGATGCTTCAGGTGCACTAACAGGACGTGATTGTTGTTCAACTGGAGTTTCAGATGACTTTTGACTTTTTGAACCATCTTGTGCAGTCGATGGAAGACTTGATGGCAGAGTTGATGGAATCGGAAGTGAACTTGTAAATGGGTCTTGACTTGAAGATGTTGGGGATAATGGTTCATCAGTTTCACCTTTATCTTTGGATGTTGTTTCAATAGTGGTTGGTCTTGAAACTTGTGGTTTTTCAACTGGAGCTTCCTTCTCTGAAACTTTTTGTAAAATAGGTGGAGGTGGTACAGAACTTGCAGCAGATGGTGTAGCAGTACCAGCAGCAGAAGCGGGAGGAGTAGCCCCAGGCACTTCACTAACAGATTTTCTTTTCAAAGCAGACCCACGTCTACTTTGACTAACTGTACTTCTTCTTCTCTTGACAGGTGCTGGTGGTTGAGGAATACCAATGATATGAGTTTTTCTATCAGCATTACTCGAACTAGTAGCATCATGCGTATATCCATTCTGTACGGAAACTTTCTTAAAGATGTCTCTATTCGATATATTGCTCAGAGTTGATAATCTTCTTTGCTTTGTTTCTTGAGGTTTTGGCATTTCAATTGTACTCGGTTTTAATAATGGGCCATCATCTTCATCATCGTCATCTGAATTTTCATCATCATCCTCTTTTCCCGCTCTGTTATTTGTATCTTCAAAACTAGCATCTATTGATCTTCTTGATGTATCAGGGGTTGGTGTAACACTTGGCCTTCTACTAGCAATTGGTGTTCCTGTTGTAGAACGACGTTGTTTAGCTTTTGGTGCAAATCTAACACCACTCTTGTCTAAAAAAAAAAAGCAAGTTAGTACTAGGTTCTTTGGTTGGCGTAGCTGAGCTTTATAATCAATACTTACTGACAATACTACTCATAGCTCTTGAATATTGATGACTTCTACCACGGGTTAATACTAATGAGTTAAATTTTTAGAAAAGAAAACAAATGTAAAATCAAGTCAAAAAAAAATAAAAAAAAATAATACTCCATGATTACATAATAATCATATTGAAACGAATTTTTTTAAGGGCAAGAACAAAGTACTACAATTGAGGGTCAATGAGGATGATATATGCATTTAGGTGAATAAATAAGAGTGTGAATTATTAGGGTTCCGGGTCAGCAACAGACCCAAAGCGTTCATACTGATTGGAACAATGAGCTTGTTTAACCTCATCTCTATCTCCTATCTCTGTTCTGATAACATTTAACATATTGATGATGATGAGCAGTCACCTTTACTACTTCTGATTGACACTATACCGATTCTCTATTTTTTATCAAATAACTTTTTTCTAATTTCCGCTCGTAGTTTTTCCAAGTGTGCTAATCTTAAATCAGTTTCCTGTTCTAATGTTAGTAAAACATCTCCCACTAAATTCTGATAGCACTAAACTTACCGGAAATATTAAAACCAATCTATCAAGATCTTTGACAATTATAGCAAGGTAATAAATGAATTGTAAACCATAAGCACCTTCATTTATAACAACATCAATAACTTGTTCACTTGATATGAATTTATGTTGAACACTATTATGAAATATACCACTTGTTTCCTTCACTTCAATTCCTAGAGATTTATTTACAGAGACTGATTTTGCTAGATTAAACGAGTTAGTTAATGGACTTTTTTGTTGGCTATGTGGGTTACTCACTTTGATTGATTTTGATGGAGTTGAAAATCACAATTGATCCAATAATAACTAAAAAGCTATATATTCTGTAAGGGAATGAAGGGGTAATAGAGAGGAGCAATGCAGTAATCAACAGCACTAAAGCTTTTAAAATGATTGGAGTTTTGTTATTATGGTGGTAGACATATTTTAGTTGATTTTCATTGTCACAGACCTTGACAAGGTTGGGACAAGAATTGTTCATTATTTTGTGGGATTTCCTTATTGAGCGAGGTTTAAATTATGATTACTAGCCATAAATAACCATCTTATGCTTGAACAATCTCTCTTCAGAACGTTTGCAATTCTTTTCAGTATACAAATCTATTTGACAGTTAAAGATATTTTCGCGAATTCTATACATAAGAGGTTGCCCTGACAAAAGAGGTCACATGACTATCCTAAACTGGTATATATCCTAATTTGGCCATTTATACTCATTTTTTGTGATTTCTCTTTCAAAATATTTACACCCAAATTTTGCCTGAAATCTTCGAATAAGCTCGAGTTTTTAACTAAGCACGGTAAAATAAACCAATGGGAGAGATGGAAAACTCTTATTACAAAGGATCAGGTAGAAACTATGCAACAGCAGACACAAAAAAGAAAGTCTGAAGATGTTGATAAAAATTAAGACACATAAAAGTACCACCCATATTAAATTACGAGTGCATTTGTAGCAGAGCATACAGTGTCAATCTGTTGTATGGGGAATGGAGTAGTGGTTGATTGATTCCTTTCTAATCAAAGATGAGTCTGGCTGAACAATAAGATCAGAGCATAAAAGCAAACGAGCTCCAGCTCTCAATTCCTCGAGGAATTAGTAAACTTTAGTCCTCTAGACACAGGAATTTAAACACAGCACAACGTAGCCTCGATCAACATTATCATCCACCTAATAACACTTCCTCATCACCATCAAACGAATCCATACGAATTTGTCTAATCTGGACCTGTTCAAGTCCACTCTGTGTCAAATCGCTGACAATTTTCAGTCTTCTGATTGGATTTGCTGGAAACGGTCGAGAGCATAACTTGTCCCGAAACAGTTAAAAAGTCCAAGGGACACTCGACAGAAATGCCGTCAAAACTACAATTTCCACTATACAAACACCATATAAAAACCTGATTTATGATAACTAGACATCCCAATTAACACTATATCATTTTCTCCCACTCAATTCCCCCTATTATAACCCATTTCCCACCCTTTTCCTCTCTAAATCCTGGCTCCATTTTGTCCCGTCTGTGCTGGCCCTACCGCATTTCTCTGGCCATTTAAAATCCAGTGAAAAAAATCAAATCCGCCAAAAAGAAAAAAAATAAAACAGTCAAAGGACCTGGAAACAACACTATTACAAAAATTTTAATCGGTTTAAATACCTTGACTTTTGGCTACTTTTCTTAACACAATCTGTTGATAGTGGAGAGTTGTTTTGATTGTTATCATCTTCAAGTATTCATACTGGAAAACAAACATTTCAACAATAATCGCATATTTGCTACCTGAACGAGATTTTCCCAATTAAACTCCAAAAACCTTTTTTTCCATCATTTATAAACTGAAATCAGTGCTTTCCCAAAAAAGTTTCATCAACTGTTTTCAATACATCAATACTGGAATTTTTCTAATTTGCTCGACATTAGAAACCCATCATTTCAATATTCACTTTTATTTGTTTGTTTCAAGCTTTCAAAGTCCTTTAGGTTGTTTCTTTTTTGCAGACCCCTAAGCGAACAACAACAACATCAATTTTACAACTTGTCATTGAAAAACCACAATTCAATTGGGTCTTTCTTTACTCCTTGACATTAGTTCAACTTCAAACCTCATTAATATAATATCATTCATAAACAATGTTATCTTCACCAATACAACATATTGATTCCTCTGCAAAATTACAATTCAATTTCGGACCGTCATCATCAAATTTTAGAAAAATGTCTGTACCAAAAACTCATGCAAATGATAAAAACTCCTCAGTCATAGTGGATGATTATTCTCCAAATAAATCAACTCCAATTGTTGCTACAGATTCTCGTGTTCCTTATGTTCCTGATCAAATTTTCATTGGTGGTCGTAAATCAAAATTAGCTGTTGCTCAAAGTGAAATTGTTAAATCCAAAATAAAGGAAAATTTCCCTTCAATCTCATGTCCAATTTTGGCTTTAACTACATTAGGTGATCAAGTTCAAAATAAACCATTATATTCATTTGGTGGTAAATCTTTATGGACTAAAGAATTGGAAATCTTATTATTACAAGATATGGGTGAATATCATCAATTAGATTTGATTGTCCACTCATTAAAAGATATGCCAACCAATTTACCAGAAGAATTTGAATTGGGTTGTATTATTAAAAGAGAAGATCCTTCAGATGCTGTCTTGATGGCTAAGAATTCCCCTTATAAATCTTTACAAGAATTACCTTCAGGTTCAGTTGTTGGTACTTCATCAGTTAGAAGATCTGCTCAATTAAAGAAAAACTTCCCTCATTTAATCTTTGAAAGTATTCGTGGGAATTTACAAACAAGAATTTCAAAATTAGATGATGATTCAACAGATTTCAAATGTATTATATTGGCAACTGCTGGTTTAACAAGAGTCGGTTTAGAACACCGTATCACCCAACGTTTAGATGCTTCATTAATGTATCATGCAGTTGGTCAAGGTGCCTTGGGTATAGAGATTAGAAATAATGATGCTATTATCAAACCAATTTTGAAAACTATTGAAGATGTTAATGCAACCATTTGTTGTTATGCTGAACGTGCCTTAATGAGAACTTTAGAAGGTGGTTGTTCAGTTCCAATTGGTGTTTGGACCACTTATGATGATGAAACTAAAATGTTGAATTTGAAAGCTTTAGTTATTTCAGTTGATGGTCAAAAACATGTTGAAGATGAAATTACATTGAAAATTGATGATTATAAAAAAGATTCAGCTACATGTGGTGAAGTATTAGCTAGAAAATTGATTGATTTAGGTGCTAAAGAAATTCTTGATGAAATCAATTTTGATAAAATTAATGAAAAAGATGAATAAAGAAGTCACCATCACCAATATTTCTCCACAACGACCACAAATTTCATGATTATGACAAAACTATCCAAATTTTATGATTACCATTTTTTTTTTCAACCTCATTATTATGCACATTTAAAATTAAGAGAGCTTTAGGTTTATTGTTTATAAAAAACATAGCTCAGTCACTATTGCATTATTAATTTCACCCATTTCATATCATATGGCTAATTCTTACGATTTATGTCCAAAACAAAGCAATTTTTCCACATCACTATTTCATTTATTATACCTTCTTCACTTGATGTCTCAAAGAAGATCAGTTCGGGAGCCATGCGTTTGTTTTCTTGTTTAAAAGTTATGTTTTGATTGAATTTCACCCAATCTTTGTATATAGATCCCCATGGTGAAATCCAAGAAACAAGAGAATTAACAAGAGAAGCAGAAAACAACTCCTATTAATTTTAATTAACGTGTACACTATAGAATTAAAAGAAAGATATTTAAATTGATTATTCCATTTGTAGTTGACTGAAAAGTTTATTATGGTGTTGCGCCTATCTAAAAAATGGCGTACCTCGAAAAAAAAAATTGTGTAAGCTCAAGATCTACTAAACAACATTCAAAAACAACATCAATGTCGCTCACTGATAAACCAGCTCGTGTTCAAGTGGACCCAGAGACAATCCCACAAGATGATGCTCCACCTCAAACGGGTACCGTCTTCAATATTTGGTATAACAAATGGTCTGGTGGTGGAAATCAATTCCAATTAGTCAAATCCAAATATAAACTAAATGTTGAAAAGGATTCAGGTTATACAAGAGCTAATAAAATTGATGGACAGAAATATTTTTGTCTATTCTTTGCTAAAGGAATGTGTACAAAAGGTAGAAAGTGTGAATACTTGCATAGAATTCCTAATGATTTGGATTTTTTCCCACAAACTGTTGATTGTTTTGGCCGTGAAAAATTTAGTGAATATAGAGATGATATGAGTGGGATTGGTTCTTTCAATACAGTTAACAAGACCCTATACATTGGTGGGTTAATAATTAAGGATAATACCCAGGATCTGTTGAATAAAGAGTTTAGAAAATTAGGGAAAATTGCAAAGATAAATGTGATAAATAATAAAAATTGTGGGTTTATAACTTTTAAAAATGAATCAAGCGCACAATTTGCTAAAGAAGCAATGTTTGGCCAAAGTTTATACGGAACAGATATTCTCAATATTAAATGGGCAAATGAAGATCCAAACCCAGCAGCTATAAAGGCGAAAAAAAGACAACATGAAGAAGAAACTCAACAAGTTGTTGAACAATTACTGCAGAAATTCGATCAAAAAAGAGCAAAATTAGAGAACGATGCTGAACCAACAGTGGAAGAACCTGAAGAACCTGAAGCCCCAGAGAAAGCACAACCAGAAGTTAAACAATTAGAGGCACCACCGCCAGTGAATACATTGTTGAATAATGATTCATTAAGTTTTTTGAAATTGTTAGGTTCTGGTTCTATCAAGAAGCCTGAAGGATCAGTTGAAAAAGCTAAACCACTCGTTTCTGGTTATGAAAGTAGTGACGATGAAGATGATTGAACTTGATGAATTGTTGGTTGAGGCAAATATCAACAACTATTAGGCGGTTTGAAAAGGAACTAGGTCAACTAATGATTTGAACCTGATTGGTTTGACTACAATTACTCAAACTTATCAGAACTAGTCCACCCAACAAGCTGACTCACGACATTACAAGCACAGAGAGTGCTTGACTGTGTCAATAGAGAGCTCTGTCGTTGAAAAGGGGATGCAAGATCAAGGGTACTCGACGCCTCCAAAATTGATAAAAGCTTCATATGATAACCTTTTAGATAGTGGTTATAATGAACACCAAGCCTGAAATTTCAATATAGTAGATGACCAAATATCAAGTACAACTTTTTGAGTGAAAAGTATTCATACCTTATGTAAATTTCTACAGACAAAGACAAATCTCAAGATGGGTATCTATAACATATCTGTAGTGCATTTACTGTAAACTATTATAAAATGTTTTGAACTTTATCATTAATCTTTTTGAACTCCTCAGGTAATTTATTCCCACTCTTTGACACCAATTTTTTCAAGTCTCCATAAATCTCTGAATCAGCTTCATCACTAAGGAAAGTTATTGAAGTACCATATGAGCCAGCTCTACCAGTTCTACCAACCCTGTGGATATAATCATCGATCTTCTTACTCATTTGGAAATTTACAACCAAAGAAACATTAGGAATATCAATACCACGACTAGCAACATTAGTACCTATCAAAATATCAGCTTTTCCTTCCTTCAACTGCTTGATAGCAAATTCTCTTTGCTCTTGATTCTTTGAACCATGAATCAAAGCAACTTTGAACCCCGATTGTGTAAGATTTTTGAAAAGGTATTCACCAGATTCTTTATAGTTGATGAATATGATGATAGGAGCAGGGTATTGACCACTTGACAAGATTCTAGTAAGTTTATTAGCTTTTTTGGAATCATCATTTGAATTGAAGAATTCAAATCTTTGTTCAATTCTATCATTGATTGTCATTTCACTGGAACTAACATTACCAATATTCACAATAGCTGGATCATTAACATAACTCTTTGATAATTTTTCAACATCAGATGTCATTGTGGCTGTAAACATCATGTTTTGTCTTTTAGTATTCATAAATTCTGTAATTTTTGCAACTTGATCACCAAAGTTCATTTCAATCATTTTATCACTTTCATCAAGAACTAAAAAGTTTATTTGATTCAACACCAAATAATGTCTTTCAAGACAATCTATTAAACGACCAGGTGTTGCAATGATGATCTCGATCGTTCTATTTTGTAAATCTAAAATGTTTTTTTCAATCAGTTTACCACCAACAATAGAGATGATATCGATATCTGGCAAATATTTTGAAAACTTTTTGAATTCTGTTTCAATTTGTTGAGCCAATTCTCTTGTTGGCACTAAGATTAAACCATAAGGACCATCAGTCTTTGTGAATTCATTCAATCTTGGTAGTTTCAATGATTTGGAAAGCATAGGAATCAAATATGCTAAAGTCTTACCAGAACCAGTTTCTGCAATACCAATAATATCTTTTTTTGATAGTGAAATTGGTATTGATGCTCTTTGAATTGGCGTTGGGTCCTTGTAGCCCAATTTTTCAATGATATCTAACAACTCATTGGGTATTTTGGACTCTTTCCAATTTCTCAAAGGATTGGGCAGATTTGAACCTCTTGTTATAATCTCAAAATCTTCCTTCAATATTCTCCAATCTCTAGCCTTCATATTCTCCAAAGGTTTTTCTGACCAATGAATATCATCCCAGTTTTTCTTTGACTTCGATTTTGCGTAGCCTATATCATCTCTTCTTGGTTTAGATAAGTCATATGAAGCATATTGTGAAGCTATTGAATCGGTGTTGTTTAAAGTATCATCATCATTTTTCCATTCAAAATTGAATTTGTTACCAGTACGAGCTCTTTCCAGTACCTTTTCATAGTTTTTGGAGAAGTTTTCATCAAAAGAGTCCTTCTTGCCTTCAGCTTTTTCAATATCATACGGTTTAAATCTATGTGATGCATTATTACTTTGGATTTGGTTTACTTTATTCTGTCTTCTCTCTAGCGCCAACTTTTGTCTTTCCTTCTTCGATAAAAACTTTGGAGTTTCCAGCTTTCCTTCACTCTTCTTCTTTGCTATTAGTTCTTCCAATGAAATAGGACCTCTTTCTGACATGATTTAATCTCAAACGAATGTGAAATAAACATGTCAATCTGTCATATTCATCCAGTTTTTCTCTAAAAATTAACTATGGCGTGTCCCCTACCGCCTCTGTAGTCTGCCAATAGTTCACGGTTCACTTCTTTGGCTAGCTTCAACATTCCGAAAACGGAATTCTCGTCGACGAGGGAAGAAATGGTTGAATAACTCATTGTGGTTGAGAGTGGACTATTCTAGCCTTATTTGCAGTAAAAATTTTAACCGTTAAAAGAGTCAGTCTCTACAATATCCTGCCTAGCTTTGGTGTATTTCTCTATTCAGAAATTGGCTCTCGCTCACCTAATCTCTTAGCTAATCATCGCTGGTGTCTGGGTGTTTTCCCCATCAAATCGATACAATCAGCCGAAGGGAAAAAGGCAGCATCATTGGTGATCAGTGATCAAATCAACGAACAACTACCAAAGAGACAGAAGGAAGGCTTCATATCTCTCAACCATTCTTACACTATCTATTGAGTCAACTAGATATTCAACTCTTCAAAGATGTCTTTATTTGGAAGTGGTGCCGAGTGCTCCACAGCAAGAAACCCATTATCTCAATTTACTAAGCATACAAATGAAGATAGATCATTACAAAGACCAGGTTTAAACCAGCAAATTAACAACCAAGGTGGAATCAGAGAAGAGACTCGTATGAACCAACATGATCAACAAGTGAGTATGGCCTTATTGTTTTGTAAGATGATGTTAACTAACTCTTTATTTTTCTCAGCGTATGAATCAATTCTTCAAAGGGCAAGATAGCTTCAATTTCCAACCAATGAATCACGAATTAGCTCATATACATACACATCAACAACCACAAGGATTCCGTCAATCACCTTCTTCAAACTGGTCTTCAGAGTTTAAGACTGATAGTCCTTTACAACATAATGGGTCTTTAAGATCAAATGGTTCCCGTTGGTCTTCAGAATTTAATACTTCAACTGCTTCCCCAATGAGTTCCACAACTACATTAAGTGAACCACAATCTCATGCAAATCCAATGGTGAGACAAAGAATTGGTGGATTTAATCCAGTGTTTTCAAGCTATCATAATGGGATGGTGAATCATGTTCAACCAGTACACACTAATTCTAAAATTGCTGAAGTTGGAAATAATGAACAATGGGAAGATCGTTTCAAAGAAATTGATGAACAATTCCAAGATGCTTTTTCAAAACAAGAAGGAAAACAAAATGAAGAAGAATTAAAAGATCAAGAGAAAAATGTTGATCCAGAAATCATAATAGATGATAAATATCAAACAAATTTTGATGAAGTTTGGGAATCTTTGAACTCTCAAACAGTTCAAGATGATTTACAAGCTGAACCTTCATGGGAAAAAGATTTTGCTACATATGCTCAAGCTAGAGCAAATTTTGGGAAATATCAATTTGAACAAACTAATCAATTTTTAAACAACCCAAGTGCCTATGAAATCGGTGTTACTTTGATGGAACAAGGTGCTAAATTATCAGAAGCTGCTCTAGCATTTGAGGCTGCTATTCAAGAGAATCCAAGACATACAGATGCTTGGTTAAAATTAGGTGAAGTTCAAACTCAAAATGAGAAAGAAATTGCTGGTTTAACTGCTTTAGAGAAATGTCTTTCACTAGACCCAAATAATCTAAGTGCATTGATGACTTTAGCTGTCTCTTATATTAATGAAGGTTATGATAATGCTGCATTTGCCACTTTGGAGCGCTGGATTGAAACAAAATACCCTCAAGTCACAGATAAGGCCAGAAGTACCAATCCAAAGATTAACGATGAAGATAGATTCTCATTGAATAAAAGAGTTACTGAATTATTCATACAAGCTGCACAATTATCTCCAGCAGGAGCAAATATTGACGCTGATGTTCAAATGGGTCTTGGTGTTTTATTTTATGCTAATGAAGAGTTCGAAAAAACTATTGATTGTTTCAAAGCTGCATTAGCTGTTCGTCCAAATGACGAATTATTATGGAATAGATTAGGTGCCTCATTAGCCAACTCAAACAGATCTGAAGAAGCTATCGAAGCTTATCAAAGAGCTCTACAATTGAAACCATCATTTGTTAGAGCTAGATACAATTTGGGTGTTTCTTCTATAAACATTGGTTGTTATAAAGAGGCTGCTGAACATTTATTAGGAGCATTGTCTATGCATAAAGTTGAAGGCTTAGATGATGATGACTTGAGAAATAATGCAATTGCTAATCAATCAACAAGTATATTGGAAACTTTGAAAAGAGCTTTCGTTGCTATGAATAGAAGAGATCTAATTGAAAAAGTTAAACCAGGAATGAATTTGAACCAATTTAGAGGAGAATTCAACTTTTGAAGTGTTCTGTTTGTGATTCATCTATTATTTCATCAGTGTTACTGTGCATCTTTTTTACATGGGGATTTTGGGGGAACAAAAAATGAGTATATTTAATTAATTATAGTATTATCGGATATTTGGAAAATACTTACACTTGTAGTTGAAATATTTTACCAGACTCTCAAAACCTACCAATCTTCTTTTTATACTCACTCAAATCTTTTTCAAATTGCTCTTTTGTAATACCAGCATTCCATTTGTACTTGTAAGCACCATGATCTTCAGGAACAAACGTTTGTCCTTTAATACCATAGATATTCTCTCTAAATGTACCACCCTTTACTGGATAATCATCCCAAGCCAAGCCACGTCTTCTCAACTCAGGAATCAGTAAATCAACAATGTCTTCAAAACTTCCTGGCCAAAGATTATAGGCAAAATTGAAACCATCAATACCAGATCTGTCCACTAAATCTTCAATTTGATCAGCAACCTCTTCAACGGAGCCCACAAATGTAGTGTTTGATTTAATCCCTGAAATTTTTTCAATCAAATCTCGTCTAGTAACTTTATTTGGAGCACCTAACAAGGTTTTTAAATGTGATCTAGGATCATTTTTACCAACTTGTCTCAAGTCTTCATCATAATCATATTTACTTAAATCAACACCAGTCCAACCTCCAAAAAGTACTTGGACTCCATCTTTACTAACATATGAAGTAATGTCTTTGAACTTCTCTTTAGCTTCCTCTGAAGTCTTTGCAACATAGACATTAATTAAAGAAATAAACTTCAAATGTTCAGGATCTCTACCATACTCATCTTTAGCAATTTTTCTAATGGCTTGAATTTTCTCTTTCAATTTCTCTGGCGTTTCCTCATTGATGAACACTAGCTCAGCAATTCTTGCACCAAACTTTTGACCAGATCCAGATGCACCTGCTTGAATAATGACAGGTAACCTTTGAGGAGAAGGTTCAGTAAATTGGTACCCTGGAACATTAAAATATTTTCCTTTGAACTGAACTTGTCTTATAGCATCAGGATCAGCAAAGATTCTTCTCTCTTTATCATTTAAAACAGCATCATCTCTCCAGCTTGACAATAACAACTCATATATAACGTCAACGTACTCATGTGCTCTATCATACCTATCTTCACTTTTTGGTAAATCTTGACCATTCAAATTATTTCTAGCTGCACTATTTGTGAAAGTGGTGACAACATTCCATCCAATTCTACCGTCTGAAAGATGATCCAAAGTTGCAAGTCTTCTAGCTAGATGATATGGTGGTTCAGCTAAAGTACTTATTGTTAATCCAAATCCTAAATTTTCAGTAACTTCAGCCATCAAGGGAACAACAGACGTTGGTTCATTTGTTGGATACTGTGCACCAGCAATTGCAGTACTTGTAACACTTTCTGGACCTTGATAGACATCATATGGACTTAACGTATCACCGATAAATAAGGCATTGATCTTCCCACGTTCAGCAATTTTAGCCAACTTGATCCAATATGCTCTTGACTTGTATGTTGATGATTCATCTTTTGGGTGAGCAAAAATCTTGAAGTTGTCAATGAACGTCACTCAAGCTGTTTCTGAATAAAGATACATACACCGGGAAACATCTGAGCTGGCCCTGCATGCTCAAAGAAGTTGAGTATCAATGGTTTTCTAGCGGTTTTCTGTCTTTTATTTGCACTTGTCATTTTTATTGAATTAACGTGATTGTTATTGGTAAGTCATTTCTAAAATACAACAATGGAGGAATAGTCATATTTATTGTCTTTGAGAAAGCCTTCTTGGTTTCCCTATTGTCACCACAATTTCTTTCATCATCTATCAACTGTACAAAAACTAAATATCTGTGGCTGACCCGAGCCGATCACGTAGCTTGAAGATTGGAGCATTCCCAACTTCATTAACCGTGAAAGCTGTGGATATAAGCCCTAAGATATAAGACCACAAAATACAATTCCCTTCAGATTAAAAGTAGGTCATTCGAAATGCCTGAATTCATTAAAAGTCAGTTGTAGAAGATAGTTTTTTTGTTCACAAATGTTTATGTCGCTTTTTTCAATCGTTCAGTGTGGTCCCTACCACCATATCTTGGGAACTAAAATTTTGCAACAATTTTCGTCTGATTTTGATCTCACTTGACAGATAAATTCATAAAAAAGGCAAAGAGCTAAAGATATATAGCTAAATGCTAGATAAATCAAAAAATATAAGCATTTGCTGCCCAAAATGGCCCAAAAATTAGCAAAAAAAGAAAATGCGCAAGCCCGGAGTCGAACCGGGGGCTCAAAGATGGCAACTTTGAATTTTACCGCTAAACCACTTGCGCTTCTGTTGAAGTTTTCAGCATGGACTGTTCACCAGAATACTTTAAATTTGGTTAGGGCACTCCACATTTAGCTACAATTGACGTAATCAATAATGATAAAGTCTTTTGCCAAATGCTGTCGTGTTATAACTCCATTATGTACGAAGTATAATTGATTTTGAAATAATTTGATTGCAAGCTGGTTTAGTTATATTTGTTTACAATTTTTTTCGGCCAATTCATAATAATGACGTGCATGAATCGAATTATATATTAACGTCTGCAACGTACAGTACTACCGGCTACTAGTAATAATACTGCATTTTGACTAGCAGCTAGCTCATGATCATGATCTTATCATAATTATATAACTAGGTGATCAATTAACTCATGATCATATACGACGTCATTAATCAGAATAAAATTCTTTTAAGCTAGCTGCAGTGGCTCACTAGTCACCTTAGAAATATGATCAACTAACTATTATTAACAAACCAATATATATTTATATTAACAAATTACTATTATAATTAAATATATATTTGTTATAGCATCATTAATTCATTAAATATATATGATCAAGAAATTAAGTATATATTTATAAATTAATTAGGCTAGGATTAATAATATCTAATTGGTGATTTCCACAATTATATATTTTATAATATAAATTTATTTACATATTTTAGTGGAGAATGGGTTTTCTCAGTTGGCTGAGAAGGATATTATAAGGAAGCCTGAATTCCAACATAGCGAGAAGCCTACAATCCAAGCGGTTCGTGCGTAATTGCATTCCTCATCCAAGTTCATCAAATACATCAACTAAAAAAAAAAAATACATTAAGCAGAACAGCTGCTAATTGAATAATATGATCATCTATTAATATTTGGAATCAATTAGCCACACCATATTATACTCGTATCATCCATAGTGGATTGCGAGGTGATTCTTTGTGACTTTTGAAGAAATCAATAATGCAGTAATCTTTTGATCATGAACTAATTTATCTCAGTACAAAAACTTACAATCTCAATCCAGCTGTGCCCGCCCAACTAGCGCTTTTACCATCGGTCATCTATCAAACCCAATAGATAACCTGATCTTTATCGCTGTGTATGGCGGGTTGAAATTTGGAAGTTGCAATCTGAGTGCTTCGGTACCTTAACAGCTTCCACAGATTCTTTTTGACATGAGCTTAAGTTAACCGAGACACATATACACAGGAACAACAAAATGTGCATGGTTGAAATTCAAGGATTTCACAATTAATTCGTTCGCAATTGACAACGTGAAGGATCAATCACTTAATATTTGGGCCCATGGTCATGAATTGAGTCTACTTTGGACGTACTTAAGACTACAATCTATACCGCAGCACCAGTTCATACTGTAGCTTTCATGGATAAAGTAATTGAATAGTAAACTGTGCTGAAATGAGTCATGACTGGTACCATAAACAGCACTAAAGTCAATGTGTTCACTGATTTTACCTAGTGCTCAATTATCTGATGATGAGATTGTACCCATTAATTAATGACCTTGCGACACAAGGCCATGGAATGACTGTACTATGATCTGCTTTAACTAGAGCTAGCAATAATGAGATACTGTAAATTAAAGCCAGAAATTAGATTAAAGAAGCCTGTACAGGTCAACCTCGCTCAAAAACTCTTAAAACCAGATTTTGGAATTCTTTCATAACATTTACTGTTCAAGATCCAACACCTAACATTAATATTGGGAGTGTTTAAGCAAACGACTCGATTTGAAAATTTCATAGATAAGGTACCAATAAGATCAGTTCTTGGCACCAGTTATGACTAAGATTCAATCATGATTCATAAGGAGTCCATAGTCCTCAAGAGACCGAAATGATTATACCACACAGCTTGTGTTCAAACTTCACATTGAAAGACATCTCCAGGTTGAGCTGTCAAGTCCGGTCGGAGTTGAGGCAGGTCTACGAAGCTCATACCCAAACACCAATGTGCTCAAGAAGTTGTAGCTTTTAGCCTGTGTAACACGTATTTGAGGATCATCACTAGTTTAGAATTAGATCCGGTCTCTGTATAGTGGAAATCCTTGCATAAGAATACAATTCTCGAAATGGATTTTCAATTATGTATGAGCCAAAGGCTTTCAGTTGTTCGTGAGTTTAAAATCCTGTATAATAACCAACTTATGATATCAAGCCCCAGCTTAGGAAAGAACTGTATCTCCAGTGTACCATGTATTTTCATTTAACCATCTCTACACTTGAAGTTCAAATATTAGGGTTTAGGACCTCAAAACTTGTGGATAACGGATTTAGGCATGGTGAGCTTTGGAGATGCATCCTGTCTAATATCTGATGCAAAGGATCATCGACTTGATATTGGTCGATTCAAAGGAAACACGAACCACGAAGAAGAAGCTCGCAGAGAAAAAATGTAGCAATGTGAAGCTTCAGTAATGAAAGTTATCAGAGGATGTTTGTCAATTGACTAGCCAATATCGATTTAAAACGACTCATTTTGACGATGTTCCTGTCTAATCCACATTTCAGCATGAACTAGTATGTTCCTTCCTTATCGTTGGTTTCTAAAGCCGATCAATTGAAACGGAGACATCATTGCACCTGACTCCTATGTATTTCCCCTTATAAATGCTTTTTTATGGAGTGACAGGCCGTTAGTACATAAACAAACAGTTGAGATGAAAATTTGGTTGAGACTCGAGAGTTGAGAGTGCATCAATTTCACAAAATTCATACACTATCATACGTAGAGGCTCTTACTTTATACCTTGGCATGCTCTATCTTTCAATCAAAAAAGCTGATAGACTCCAGTTAAAAACTTTGGGAGCATTTAAGTGGATATTGATAATTGATATTTCATCTCGAGGTTCACCTTTCCACATCCAGACAAATCCCGATGACTATTGCAAATGACTTAAGACGATGTACTGTACTAATAGTAATCAAAGTTAGCACGGAAGAAGGCAAACAAAGCAACAAATCTCGAGATATATTTGCAGATCATCGTCATATCAACACACTGAAAACATAACAAAAACAAAAGTCACCGAGTCCTTCAAATTTCCGAAACTAAAACTTTCTTTGGAAACAAGAACTTGTAACGAATTTGTGACAAATTGATATACTTAAAGTCTTTCAAAGCTAAATAGAAATTGAAACCAAAAATTCAAGACACTGATGTAAAGACAAGCTTTTCTTCTTATTTGGATTCTGATTGATGGAAAACTAATATTTATTCACCGCTAGAGCTTGAAGACCCCAAATATTCAACATTATGCACATGTCTTGGTCCTCGAGGTCGCAAGTACAACATCTTAATTTCAAAACAGAACCAACATCCAAATCAAGAAATTGATTTTCAAAGCTTTACTCGTTCGAGCATACAACTAAAAAAACTGATATTCATCATTATTCGACAAATATACCAAATATTGCATGCTTCAGCAACCATAAACAACACTCTTTATCAAATCACTTCAATTTCAGATGACGAATTAACCAATCCAATCCTTGTTCAAAATTTGATTATAAAAGGAACCCAAATTTCCCAATTTCTTTCAACTCGAGTTCATTTGATCCCATCATCTTCAAGAGTTCCATTCACTTGATCAAACCAAAAGGAAAAACTAAATACCCAATCTCAAAACAAAAATGAAATTCTCAATCACTTCTGCCTTCGCTGTCTTTTCATTATTAGCTGTTTCTGCTTACGCTGCTCCAGTTGCCGTTGCAGCTCCAGCTCCAGCTCCAGTTGCAAATGCTGTCGCTGCTCCATTCGCAGAATCTGATCTTGATATTGTTAATGGTGCTGTTGCAAACATCACTGGTGAAATTGGTCAATTAACCAAAATTTTAACTTCATCAAAAGCTCCACATGACACTTTAAACAAAATTGATGATATTGTTGTCAAATTAGTTGAAGGTATTGTTGATACCTTGGGTAAATTAACTGGTTTATCAGGTGCCACTGATGCTATCAACAAATTATTGAATGAAGCCGTTTCTGAATTGGATGGTCTTTTGGATGAAACTGGATTATCAGCCACTTTGAACAAAGAAGTTGATTCATTGGTTAAAACTGTTCAAGATTTATTGAAAAATATTGTCTCCACTTTAAACGGTGTTTTATCTAACTTGTTATCATTAAACTTAATTGGTGTTGTCACTTCATTATTAGGTGGTTTGTTGAAAACTTTAGGTGGTTTATTAGGTGACTTATAAGTTTGATACTTTTAAGGACAATAATCTTTGAAAGATTTCTTTCAGTTTCTAAGCTCTATAGCTAGTTTTTAAAATCTCTATGAATTAATTCCTTGTGGAGATTCTTAATTTGTGACACATTTTATATGATTGAAAATTAAAAATAACCGGTTATTTTGATTATAATGATTGTAGTAGTAAATGAAAGCATTCACCTAGGAAACCTTTAAATCTTTTAGTTAATGCTAAGCACACCAATGTTCAATTTCATCAAGTTTATACGTTGAAATTATTTTAGAAAGTTCAATGGTCTAAAAATCGCGAACTTTACCCGCAAATGGGGAACTTTGAAAAAAAAATCGAAATTTATGAACAACATCAAAGAAGAGATCAGTATCGAAAAGATCATAGAAAAGAACCATAATAAACATAGAAATAATGGCCCGTCAAAACTTCTTAGGGCTTGTGGTTTCACAAGGGAAAATGTCCAAGACGGTCAAAGTCCGTGTTCAAAGAAAAGCCTTTGACAGAGTCATCAATAAAGTGAGTTTTTCCAATTCAACATTGATCAAGTTGAAAATGTATTAACAAATGGGTTCCTTTAGGAAGTTATTAAAAGAAGAGATTTCTTGGTTCATGATGAAGGTGAAATTTCAAGAGAAGGTGATTTAGTCCGTATTGAACAATGTCGTCCAATTTCCAAAAGAAAAGCTTTCTCAATTGCAGAAATTAGAAAGAATCAAGGTCAACAATTTGCTAAATATGATGAATTAGCTAAAGCGCAAGTTGTTAGAGAAGAGAATGAAAAAACCAGAGAATTTTTACAAAGAAGAAAGAACACCACAAAAGATATAAATGAAAACTCATCATTCATAAAGGATTTAGCCATTGTTGAAAAAGGTGCTTCTCGTAGAGAAAGTGAACTATCTGAGAGTCTACGTCTTCAAATTGCTACAATCAAGGCCAAATATGGTATAAAGAGCTGGCCACCACAAAAAGAAGTTTTGAAATTAGAAGTACAAACATTACGTGAAGAATTAGAATCTTTAACGGATTCAATTGGTAATTTAGTTCCAAGATTAGAGGGTTTATTGAATGATAAGGAAAAAAGTGATAACATTTTATCTCAACTAGGCCATAACCCAGAAACCTTGAAATCTAATGTGCGTAAAAATATATTGAGAAAGTATCTATTGAAGAGTTCCGTATCAAATAAAGTTAAAGGGTTGGAAATATAATGAATGTTATTTAGGTTAAGAGAAAGAGGATTGAAACTTGTATATATAGAGAGTACAATAAAAACAAAACAGCATATATAATTTGAAATGAATGTAGTTGAAACTTGAAATATTGGTCAATGTGATTTTTGGTTCCTCCGAACTTTCTTTTTCAAGGTGATGAGCTCGAGGAAAAAACGTCGAGAACAACAAAAAGCATTCAACAAACACCATCATGTAGCTTAAATATCTGCTGAGCAATGTATCAGATAAAATTCCTAAAACCATTAACTTTAAATCAAGGGTCTTTATTACCAAAAAATCCAAAGAAAAATCAAAGAAATGTCGCTGCTTCGTATGAAATATCCTCAGCCATAACAATCTCCAATGATCTTGGTGAACAATTCTTTTATGGACGTGCAACTCTGGCCTGTCAACTACGACTTTATGATAGTGATGAAATGAAAAATGTGGAAACAAAATATACACCTATTGCAATCACAACAGTTGAGTGGACAGCTGGGAAACGAGCCATGGATGTTAAACTAGAAATCCCATCTAAGTATCTACAACCTGGGAAATATATCGCTTTGAACGTTTCGGTGGATTCAACTAAGCAAGCTGTTGATGAGATGAATGTTTCAGATATCACACATGATGAGCTACGGGAAGAATGGTTCCCTGAATGGAAGAAAATAGTGGGTGATTGTGTGGAATCCATTGATATCTCAAGCACCAATTTACAAATTTTTCCAACAACTTCAAGTTTATTGAAAATTTCCAATGAAGTTCCTGTAAAGTCTGAAAGGTTTGCTATAAGGTCTATATCTGATGTTGTTTTATATGAAGAACTTTCAGGTGAGATTGCACGTCATTTATGGGATGCTGGTATAATTGTAAATAACTTGTCAAAACAACAATTTGAAAAGTTTTTATACAGGAATGAGACTTCACCAAAAGGAACAAATCTACAGATACTTGAGTTAGGAACAGGTATTGGACTTGTTGCCATTCATTTGAGTAAGATGTCCAGAGATTCAGAGTTTTTGGCTACAGATCTTCCTGATGCTAAAGAGATCTGTACTATGAATATAGGGCTGAATGAGGTACAGGAACAAGTGAAATTCAGTGAATTGGACTGGGAAGATGATGTACCAGCTTTGAAGCAATGGGATATCATCATTACCACAGACTGTACATACAATCCACTTTATTATGATGCTTTAATCAAGGTTTTGAAAAGAGAATCCAACAAAGATACAAAGATCATTTTGGCACACAAATTTCGTGAACCCATCACAGAGTCTGAGTTTTTCGTCAAGATCCAAGCTCACTTCCACCTGGAAAGGCAAATGTGGTATAATGCCCAGGGCCAGAGTCTAACTCATATAGGGCTTTACTCACTCAAATAAACATATACGTTCTGTTTCATCAAATTTTGTAGTTTCAAAGGCATATAAGAAATCTGCCAAAAGTCATAGGGTTTAAAATCTGACGATAAAATGAAAACAAAGATCTCGCTAAAAAAGCCGAATGAGACTTTTACTTTTAACATCTCCAAGACACGAAATCGAAGCCGACTCTTTACTCTCCATTCTATTAAATCTCATGCCAAAATCTACAATATAGAGAAATAACAACGCTCATTAAGATCATTTTATTGGGCTGCTTTTTCGATTCGTGTTTCAGTTCTTTGGTTTTTAATTTTTTTTTTTTGATTGACGTATTTTTTTTGATTGGTATTTGGTTTGTCAAAGTTAAGGCTGAAGGAAAAGCTCAATTAGGCCTATAATATTCAATATAATGGAGAATAGTAGAAGGAGAAGCATAATACGGAATGTCAGTGGGAGTCCCATTATACCCATTGATGCCACGTTCCATTCAAATTCAAATATCAATTCACATCTTGTCAATTCATCCAAGAGATCAATTAGAGATCCAACAACTGAAATCTTCAACAGTGTGAAACATATAAACAATGACTACTCTTCCAAGTTCAGCGGGTCTTCAATGATCAAAGTATTGTTGATTGGTGATGCTGGTGTAGGGAAATCCGCCTTGATTGTGCGGTATTGTGATGATTATTTTAATGAGAATGAATCAAAATCTACCGTTGGTGTTGATTTGAAAGTTAAACTTGTGAGTGTTGATAACAAGTTTTTCAAAACTGTTCTTTGGGATACTGCTGGTCAGGAAAGGTATAGAAACCTGATACCTTCTCTATATAAAGGAACAAATGGGGTATTATTGACATATGATGTTACTGATAAAAATTCCTTTGATGGATTATATCATTGGATTAAAGAATGCTATGATAACTGTGATTTATCGAGAACCATTTTCTACTTGGTTGGTAATAAATTGGATCAAGCTGAAAAGCAAGTTAATAAAGAAGATATAAGGAAACTATTAGAGTACGTTAAAACCAACCACACAGACTTTAAAATCAATGCTGTTTTTGAAGTTAGTGCTAAATATTCAAACTTTGTCTATGGTTTGTTTGACAATGTGATCAAAGATTTAGTTGAGCATCGATGTTATTTTGATGAGAATAAACTCAGAAGTAAAAGAAGTGTTGATTTATCAACTGCAAGAGATGATCAACAAACAAATTGTTGTTCTTATTGATCAAATGGATCCTAAAGAAGTCACGAAGTTCATGTCCTATATTTATTCCCATCATAAACCCCACACCATTTGCATTTTATCATGTTACTTGATTCAACTATAATATTCTAGCTATATTCAGTTCTAAGTCACACGGAAACAACTACATATAACCCCCCATAAAAATTATAATGATACACTTTTTAATGCTCTATATTTTTAATGCAAGATGCTATGATTTTTGATTCTTTTGCTCCCTACTTGGAGTTGTAAAGTACTAGAACTTTAGTTAGTAACTGTCATTGAAACAACACGAGCATTAGCAACTTACTTTTTTTCTAAATTCTGGGATTGAAGTTGCACCCATATTATCTTCACCATTATAATCGTCACCTCTATTGATGTAGACTAACAGTCTTCTGGACCATTTGTTGAACTCTTGTACTAGGTGGTACTTTAATTCTAGATTTCTATGCTTTGGTATAATTGTTGGAACGTATTCATCATTAGCTGTTGGCATCCAGAAACATAATCTTCCACCAATTGGAAGCCTATCGACTCCAAACTGTAACAAGTCACAAAGTAGTGCATCTAATTCATATGGTTTCTTTGTGGGTATATAATCTTTTCTTAAAAATGCCTTTTTACCATCAATTTCAACCTCCTCTTTCCCTGCAAATCTATCAGGATTTTTAGCACCAAGAACTTTTAACCCTTCTCTAACCCCATATGGTGGATCACACACTATTGTATCTATTTTCATGTTTGATCTGAATGCATTATGTGTGAAATCCATAGTTAAAACATCCATGAATAATGATGATGTGTTATACTGTTTAAAGTTTGCTCTGATTGTATTGTTTCCCTTTCCTTTGATTAATCTACCATCAATATCTGAACCAACTGTTAATGCACCATAGTTTGCACCTGCGACTAGAAAAGAGCCAGTTCCAACAAATGGATCATACATGATCTTACCTGTATCAACTTGTCCTAAATTACATGAAACTAAAGCCAATTCAGCCTCAAAAGTCGTAGTACCAATGTATCTTCTTTTTCTCAAATCATATTTATCCAAAATACCTCTTTCTCTTGCACTAAGTTCAATTTGTCTACCAAAATATAACTTTGTTGGGATAACTGCAGAATCATTTTCAGTTGGTGGGACATAATGTTCGAGCACTGTGAATGTTTCATCTGGATTCTTCATCCTTATAGGGCCTTCAAATTCAACATATTTGAAACTCTCAATCAGTTTGATCTTTTCTGAATTGTTTCTTTTACCCATATACCCAATCACATCAAATTTAAATGAACATTCTTTATACAGTTCAAATTTATCAGATGATCTTCTCTTAACATCTTCATGTAACTCTTCCTCTGTATCACCAATACCCCATAATTCATAAATTCCTTTAGCCAACACGGCTCTTGAAATCAAATTCTTTGCATCTTGATCATTATCTAAAGTGATAATCATGAATGGTGTATTTTCATCATGACCTGAAAAATCAACTTTTATACCATGTATATCACCTAAAGACTCAAGTTCTGGGACTCTGAAAGTAGGATGTTGCTGAGCCAAAAACACCAAATATTCCTTCGCCATAATCAACTATGAGCAATTAACCGAATAGCCTCTATCGTGGTTATCCAACTTATCTACTTCAATGTTGTGAAATCGATGAGCATCTACAAAAAAAAATTCACATACAGCCAAAAGAGGCTAGGTTACAAGCACTGCTCTCTGTCTAGACAGGACGTGTCCCAGAAGGACATTTGGAAATGAGGTCTGCCTAGCGCTAGGCTCAGATGTCCAGAAGCTAGAAGGAGCGAGCCCAGAAATGCCAACCTGCCCTGGAACACACCGGGTAAAAAAGTGGTGAAAGCTTTTTTTTCTATGGTGAATTTTCTTCCTCCAACTTCTTTTGCTTTAACGTGTTCAGGATCAAAGAATTCATCAATTGAATCAGTGGATAGCTATATACATTTAGGGTGTTTGGATTAGTTCTAAAGAGAAGTAAACCAGGTCATTTTTAATTTGAATTCATTAGATTTATCAACGTTTGGGAAGACCTTTGTTTTAATAGTTTAGGTGTTTAATTGTTTATAAGACCAGATCAGAGGCAAAACAAATAAAAATCCTTTATAAAACAATCAATTAATAATACCAATTTCAAATAAAAGTTATTTATCTACTATTTCTTTATTCAAAATTAGAAGTTAGTTTAGGTTTGCTTTAGCTAGATAAGTTTTTAAAAAAGTAAACAAAAGAAAACATCAAAAATACAAAAATGTCATTATCTGATGATGAAGAAGCTCTCTTTGATGATATCTATGGAGAAGATGATAAAAAAGAAGAACCTAAGAAAGATCTAGATACAAAGGAAGAGGAACCTGAAAATGATTCAACTAAAAAAGATGAGGGTGAATCTACCGACGATGTTAAGAAAGAGGATGATGATGATGAGACTAAACCACAAGATTCAGCAAATAACGAGCAGGAATCATCATCAACTGGTAATTCAGCTGCTCCACCACCACCTCCTCCTACAACTCAAGATTCAAATGTCTCTAACGCTTCTTCAGAAGCTCAAAAGGCTGATCTAAGTCGTGATGCTGGTAAAATGTTTATTGGTGGGTTAGATTGGGATACAACAGAAGACAGATTGAAAGAATATTTTAGTAAATATGGTGAAGTTATAGATCATACAATCATGAGAGAATCTTCAACTGGTCGTTCAAGAGGGTTTGGATTTTTAACATTTGCAACATCAAAATCTGTTGATGATGTTTTGAAAACTCAACATGTTTTAGATGGTAAAGTTATTGATCCAAAAAGAGCAATTCCAAGAGATGAACAAGATAAAACTGGTAAAATCTTTGTTGGTGGTATTGCACCAGAAGTTCGTCCAAAGGAATTTGAAGAATTTTTCGGTAAATTTGGTACAATTATCGATGCTCAATTAATGTTGGATAAAGATACTGGACGTTCAAGAGGGTTTGGTTTTGTTACATTTGATGCACCAGATGCTGTTGATAGAGTTTGTCAAGGTAGATATCTAGATTTCAATGGTCGTCAAATTGAAGTTAAAAGAGCAGAACCAAGAGGTCCTCAACAACAACAAAATCATATTCAACAACAACAGCAACGTTATTTACAACAACAAGGTTATCAGACTTCATATCAACAAGGCGGTGCTGCTATGCCAAACATGGCTGCTGCTGCTGTACCAGGTGCTCAAATGTATGGAGGTATGACCCCAGAAGCTATGACACAATATTGGCAACAAATGCAACAATATTGGATGCAATTTCAACAACAACAGCAACAAGCTGGAGGTGCTCCAATGGCTGGATTACCACAAAATCTACAAATTTTCCAACAGCAATTCCAACAAGCCCAAGCCCAAGCTCAACAACAACAAGGTGGTCAATCACCAGTCGCTGGTGAATCTTCAGTTGCGAAAGATGAGCTTAACCAGGACGGTAATGGTGGTGCTGATCAAGGTTACAATAATAATGGGGGTTATAACAATGGTGGGTATAATTCATACAGAAGACGTGGACCTTCAATGGATACACCAAGAGGCCCAAGAGGTAGTGGAAGAGGTGGTAGAGGAAGAGGTAGAGGTAGAGGTGGTTATAGCAGAAATGACTACCATCCATATTCACGTAATTGATGGTTTAAAGACGATGTTTTCATGTTTTTTAGCTATATACGAATGAAAAACACAATGTATAATGATAAGGTTTGTAGTTTACAATGGTTGATTTTATAATACAAGTATAAACATCCATTAAATATATAGCACAATAATTCATAGCGTATAAAAACAAATTCCGTATATAGTACATGTAATACTTCATTTCAATTCCTCTGGCAAATTACCATGACATAACCAACCAATTGGTTGTTTTAAATTCTTTTCACGATCAATATATCTATAATCTTCCAACAATTGAATACAATTCTGTAATGAATAACCTTTTTCTAAACCTTTCTCAATAGCCCTATAGATTGCCTTTCTTCTATTGAATTTTTTAGACGTTGCAGGATCACGACGCCAACCAGTTTTATATTCTTCCTCCAATTGTCTTATAGAAGGTTGATTGTTTAACCCAACAGAATACTCATTCCAAATTTCTTCAACTGAAGATGGTGCTTTAATGAAAGCATAATCTTTTTCATAAACTTTACGTCTTTTTGGAGATTCAGTAATGGGTGGTTCAGAGTTTGGATTTATCGCAATTGGAATATGACGAGCTGAAGAGATCTGGGCCTGGTTTGATAATGATGGTCGTAGTTGTTGAATTGGTTTTCGTTGTTGTTGAGTTTCTTGAGTATAACCATCTAAAGGGTCATCATCATCCAACAACGCAGCAGCATCTGTCGTTTCTGGTTCTGATTCTCTTTGTTTGTTAGCCTTGCGTTTCTGTTGCTGTTGATGGTGCTGGTGGTGCTGCTGTTGTTGCTGATGGTGTTGTTGTTGAAGCTGCTGCTGTTGTTGTTGGTGCATCTGACGTTGTTGTTGTTGCTGCTGTTGAAAAGATTGTTGCAAGGCAGCTAATGATTGCTGTTGGAGAGGATGGTTTTGTTGTTGCTGCTGTTGTTGTTGTTGTTGCTGTTGCTGTTGTTGTTGTGGTTGAATTTGTCTTTGATGTTGAGGTATAAGGTGCTGCTGTTGTTGTTGATGATGCTGTTGTTGTTGACTTTGTTGAATCTGTTGCTGAATGGACAATTGATTAGATGAAGGTGTCAACAAGTTTTGATCGTTACTATTCACTCTGTTATGAGGGTTCAAAAATGAATTTGGATTTGATGTTGAACCATTTGAACTTTGATTTGAACCTGATGATGGATTTAAAGTCAGGCCAGCAATTGAAGACAGACTATCACTATTCAAAGGATTTGTGCCAGAAGTGCCACCAGCACCTGTAAGGCTTGCAAATTCATTAGTTACATCAATATTTAAAATATTTGTGATCTTTTGAAGTACTTGGTTCTCTCTAGCTTCTTCAACATGACGATTATCTTTAACAATGTCCAACACTAATGAAGCCAGGTTTGTGATTTGATTTTGTTGTTTTGCAATCTCCAGTTGGTAATTCTTTTGGTTGTATTGGAAATCATTTTGTAGTATGTAAAGATGATTTTGAAATACTTTTAAATGGCTTTCAAGTAATTTCACTTGATCTTTCAACTGTTTAAATTCATCTGAAGACATGTCTGATTGTTTTGATTAGCCAAGGGGGAAATTGAATTTTGAGGCGAAACTTCTAGCAAAATGAAAGCAGGAACTTGTAAAGCAATATTTGGGTATATACTGAGCTATACTCTGGCAGTCTATGTGTCAATTAACCAACCTTCAGCTATGAATGCCGCCAGTGTTTCCGTTCTGACTATTGTTTACACCTTTTGCTGATTATTAACTGTTTGGATTTGTCGGTACAAATGGTGAAAAAATGTCTGCTTTTTTTTTGAGTTGCGAAGAAAAATTCGCGAAAGTGCTCTCGGTAGGGTATCCTTTGTGGAATTGCGACCCATAATAGGGCAAAATTGGATGAAATATAGAGGTTGTTCTTGGTTTAATTGGTTTAAACTGGTTCTATATTCGTTTGGATGAGCACAGGGTTTAGTTTACCAAGCTCTGACAGTTTTAACCGTGTAAAAGCGAGTGTCTCTTTGTGTTTTCACCAGTGAAAAATGTATGTACTCACTGTTAATCAACGAGACAAACCACATTCAAAAGGCATCAACGTGACGTTTTGTGCTTCAACTACAGAGAAAACAGGGACAGAACCGTTGAGACTAGACAATTGGAACAGAGTGACACAAATAAAATGGGCTAGAGAGATTACAGCTGGCTATTAAAGAGTGAGCCATACTCCACCTGCTCAAGCTTCACCAGCACAACTGTGAACATAACAATATTGGTGATCTGTCCACTTGAGAAATGTCAGATTAGCTTTGAAGTCTATTGCTGAATTCGGTGGTTAGCAGCCCTTGAACAACGTTAGAATGGCTAGTCGATTAATCTTCTAGAACACCCTAACGACTTGAAACCCTGTACAACACAGTTACAATCAACACCTCGATAAGCCTTTGCAAACCGTCACCGTTAAAAGGGCAAAGCACACTTTCTTTTAATTACGCGCGTAGTAATCTAAGCTCATCGCCGGTAGAGGACACATAATAGCCTGTCTCAGCCTTTTATCGTGACACTTCAAGAGATTGAAATCCAATAGGCAATGCTACACCACTGATTGAGCAGTTTTGATGAGTAGGTATTCGATTCATGATGTCCAGTGGCGTATTATATGTTCTTGCGCAATCTAATGAATGACTGAAATTACCATCACAACGTTGATAAGTAGAGTGTGTGGTTCCTGAAATTTTCATTCGTCACTATGTTGCTCCAGACGAAAAAAAGTACCAAGAAATGAGTTTCAGTTGTTGGTGATATAAAAGTCAAACAATATCTTCTTTGCCATTAACTTCTCCATTTGCTTAGCCAAAGTCAATCAATAACTAATTATCACAATGGCACCAGTACCAACTAGTCAAGAGGTTACAGAATTGGTAAAGAGATACTATTCAAACTACGGTTACAACCGTGGTAGAACATACAGACCATGGTGGGTCGTCTTTATTGTTGTTGTTCCTATTATCATTATACTGTTATTATGCTGCTCTTTTAGAAGACGTAATTTCAAAAGAAAATCACAAGGTATGGCTCCTGTACCATACACTGGCTGGACAACTTATCAATGGAATGGTAATAATCAACAAAACCAACAACAGCCTTATTACAAACCAGAAGGTGGCCAACAATATGATTACAATAATCAACCAAATTCAAATACTTATAACCAACCACCAAACTATTACCAAACTACCGGAAATGCTAGAGATTCAGGTGTGAACGATACAGCATATCAAAGACCTGAAGGTCCTCCACCTGGACATAATGAACCAACTTATCCTCAAAATGCTTATACCAAATCATAAGAGACAGTGCTAGATATAAAGATATTGTTCATTATCATGAATTAGATGCTCATTATTATTAATCCCTTTTTTTTCTTCTTTCTTTGTTTTGAACTTTCATTTTTTATGATTCCCTTTTTTCACCATGACCATTTAATGCTGTTTAATTAATATAATGTGCCTGCTTTTTCAGTAAACTAAATTTGTGATTGTATTGCACACACAGCGTAGCAATTTAAGCTCAATAATTTTGATAACGCTGAACAAAGATTTGTATGCCTCAATAAGTTCCAGTCCTTCAAAATGAATAGGCTAATCATCGTTGCTTGCCATAATCAACCACAATATAATAACGTTATACTGCTTGCTTTTCACATAGGCGACATGTAACAGAAGTGATTCAAAGTGTAAGAACGTAGCTGCTGCTTGGTAGTTCACACTTCTAACTATCGCGGCTAAATAGATTTGTTGAAGCAACTATCAAGACCCTTTTTGAGAATTTTATCAACCTTTTACTTGTGTCACAGTTCTTATAAAGCCTTTTCTGTCCTTCTGTCTCCTGGTGCTTTGATATCACAAGCGCAAGGTTGTAGTAAATTGTGAAAAGTGTTGACATTCACTTGACAACATTGACATCAACAGCTTTGAAAGTGTTCCTGAAATTGTCTTGAGAATTTAGCAGGGACATAGGCGCTCCGTTGGCAAATTTATCAAACCTGAAGCAATCTTCATGAATCGTAAGCCAGGAATGTTCAAGTGTAACTTTTACTGAAACGTGATTTTCAACTGAAGTTTTGATGAACTGGCGATCGAAAGAAACGAAACAATTCAAGGTTTGATCATTGAACTTCGGTGGTGTAGGCTTATTATGGAAAGCCGCAATGATATTCTAATGAAAATTCAGAGATCTCTTGAATGAACTATTTTTGTGGATACTAGTTATAGCTTCAGATACCATTAGAAACATAATTCAGTCCTTCTTAAAGTCACAAATATTGCACATATTCAAACTGAAAACTACTACAACATATTCCAAATTAAGACAAGCCTGTGACTCAAACGTCTCCTTTCAACACCAACTTAACCCCAATTCATCCAATTTCTGTTCCAAATCCGTGTTGAACATTGCTGCACTCCTTTGATCAATTGCAGTATGTCACTCTACCCAATCGCGATGGTGAACATTCCAACTTTGTACAAGGGTTGGGCTAAAATCGTAAGGCTATATGTACTGTACCTTTAAAACTTTACAATTTGTGAAAAGAAGAGAAAACATCCGCTGAAATTGAATTTCCTGTCAATTTGGTTTGAAGGAGTGGTAGACGTTGATGCATGTACCTTAGATTTTCAATGGAGGAAGTTTTTTTTTCAAATTGATCAAAGAACGAATCGGTGAATGAAGTTTGAGAACCCGAGGTGTAGAACACGAATCATATACTTATAGTTTTCTCAATTAAACCATTGAAGTATTATCATCTGCTAACTCAATAGCCAATTGTCAATTCAAGCCTTGGTTTGTATCTTTTTCCTTTGTCTAGCCCAAATCTTTTATGCTTTTGCCGGTCGAGACCTCATCATCACCCCCTTGCTACGCGAAAAAAACGCGACGCGACTCACGTAGAAACGCCAAAAAAATCAAAATATTTTGATTTTGATGTGCAAAAAACCGTGTCTAATCAAAACAAAAATGCATAGACTATTTACCAAACACAAATAACCCACTGAGCACACTACATATTCCTTACAATAAGATATGAGAAGTGAATACATATACTTTCATCCCTACAATTGACGCACACAGTACTGAAAATTTTCTCGAGAATGAGGCATGGCACACACAAAACACGACTTTGGTTATACAAAATTCCCGATTCGCGTGTCACCAAGATCCTAAGCTCAATCAACTTTTTGAAAAGGTATAAAGGTAGTAGAAGCTGCTGATTATTTTTTTAAAGTTCTTCCTTTTCTTTTATTCTTCATCTCAAAAGTCCAACTACTTTACATTCATTTAACAAAAGATCATATCCAACTATTATTCACTCATTTACAATGAAATTCTCAACTATTGCTCCAATTGCCTTCTCATCATTAGCTTACGCTGCTTACACTCAAGAAACTTCAACTGCCGTTGTTGAACATGATGCCACTACTTTGAAAACTATTACTTCATGTTCTCATGAAGCTTGTACCGCTTACACTTCAGTTGCTGTTGCCACTACTACTGCTACTGAAAGTGAAAGTGATGAAATTGTTTACGCTACCACCACTGTTAAACCAGCTTCAAGTGGTTCATCCCTTGCTTCAACTTCAGGAAAAGCTCCAGTTTCATCAGATTCAACTTTCTCAACAACTGTTGCTTCAACTTCATCTGCTCCATCATCAGCTTCATCAGATGATATCACCTATGTTGATGAAACCACAACTCCAACTGTCACTAAATCAACCATTGCTTCAACAGATGTCACAACTACACCAACTTTATACACAACTTTCAACAGCGGAAATCTTTCAAACCGTACTAGTTCAGTTGCTGCTTTAAGTACGTATGAAGGTAACGCTAACTTAATCAGAGGTGGTTTAGTTGGTGGTGTTTTAGCTGCTGGTATTGCCTTATTATTATAATGAACAATTTTTAAGGAAAGAAAAGGTTTATGTTTTTCGTGTTTTTGGTTTCTGTATAATAGACGTTGACATTTAATTTATGATACACATGACATGAGAATATAATTGATTGTACTTGATGATTGTAGTTGCATACAGCTTGAGCATTTGGCGATGATAAGTCTTTTTTTTTTATAAATATACCTGTATTTTCTAATTACTTACTAAGCTATATAGAGCCACAGGGTTTGGATTTATCTCAAAATATTTGATTTCAAAATAATTGCTGTGTAACTACTACCTGTCTTGTTTGGGCTAGTACGATAAGTCATGGTACTATTTCTCACACATTTCCGCGAACGCTAGTAACTAACCACTACAATATCTCCAAAACTTTCAATACAACAACCAGAATTAAAATAGATATTTCAACTATTCAAACACTAGAGAACTATATTTTGAAACTCTCATATAATCTTCATCAGTTTGAAGTAATTCATTAGTGTCTTGTATGTACTTTGAACCGTCTAATGCTTTCACCAACCTATTGGATGTGATACGTCAGAAGAAGATGCTTAAACTTTAGTACTACAAACGCCACTCTACAGAGCATGAAGGCTGAACACAATGCTATCTAGAAACATAAGTAATGTGACTGCATGTCAAAATTGCACTGGTATGCTTCAAATAATCTTCTCGCAGGACAACCATAGGCTAGAAGTTCTTTAATATTGCATGAATCTTTCAGCTACCTTGTCGTTAAGAGATTTCAGCATATACAGCGTCTCTTTTCTTCAGCACATTGAGAGTAAGTTGGTACTTTTGAACTGGTAACAATAGTAAATATGATCTTGCTTTCACTAAACCTCAATATTGCGTTTGAAATTAGTACTTGGTGGTTGCAATCATCATAAGCTGGAGGTTCCAATGAATGTCCATCGTGACATCAGTCTAGGTGGACGAGGTCTCTGAGTAACGCTGGCTACTAATCAATTTAACCAAAAAGTATATACTTCAACCATGATTATAACTCAAAGCAATAGCTTCGCAAAAACCATGTAATTCTCAACCAGTTTGTGAGAATTCTTTGGAGTTTGAATTTGATATGCAACCGAAAGGACGTAGCGGATAATTAAACGTCCGGCATCTTAATTGATAATTCTGACAGGGGCGCCATTTTCCGAACTACATCAAAAGTTTATCATTACTATTCTTTTTTTATATTATTAAAAACCCTATATAAAACCACAATCATAAATAAATCACCAAATTCACTGAAATTAAGGTCAACTCAATATTCAGCTAATCTCAACTTTTCACTCAATTGTCTACTTGAAAAACCAGATTTTTTGAAACCAAATCTTTCTGGACTGTTACCTCTTGATTTTATTTCATCATCTTCCAAGTCAAAGTAACCATAACCACCTAATAAATAGTTCAAGTTTCCTGATCTTGCATGTTGTAATCTTCCTCTTTCCTTTTGCTTTTCTGCATTCAAGATTTCTTCTTTATAAATATGTTCAATTTCTTCATAATAATTCTTTAAAGTATCAATAAATCTTTGAGTTTGACGATGCTTTGAAGAAACACAAACTGTGATTGAATTTTCTTTGATAATATAAGCGATACCAAACCCATTAGAAGCAACTGGACCAAATCCGAAAACTTTTAATGAAGGATTACCACAATTTGAAGTTGAAATGATTGAATTGTTCAATTTATCCCAACCTGAATCTGCAAAGATTGATGGAATTTCATTTTTATCAAATTTACCTCCAAATGAAGCCATACTTTCAGAATTACCAATAGTGGAATCTGAATGAGTATCACCATCTTCACCATCAGTGTCATCAGCATTTGAATCATCGTGATCAGCAACATAACGTTTCCAAATACAAAACAATGCATATAAATGACGATCTTGACCTAAACCTTGAGAACAACGTCTAGTGGTTTCTGAATGTTTCTTTGATGCAATTCTTAGGAATTCTAACTTGTCTTTACCTGGAACATCTTCAAAAAATCTTCTAACAAACAAGTTTGATTCAAGTGAAACTGTTCTAATAGCTTCAGTACGACCATGTAAGAATTGTTTAGTCATTGCAGGTTCATAAGTACATTCAACTTTACCATATAATGCATAATAGGCAGCTTGGAAACTCATTTGAACAAATGCATCTGGTGAGCATTTCAACTTTTTGATTAGATCAGAACCATAATTTTTAAACTCTAATGTAGCAAATTCATTTTGAGAGATTAAATCAGATAACCTTGTTTCACCAAATCTTAAAGATAATGATAAATCCGAAGTTAGATTCCATTCCAATTTTCTTGGGATTGTAATAATATTTGTATCGATTGAGGATTTATTTAAAATTGATGGAGATTTTGATTTCCAAATTGATGGAGAATTTGGATTGATTGATTTAGCAAATTTTAAAATAGAATCAGTATAAATATCTGAGCAAAATCTTAGGACAGTATGACCATCAACACCAGTGTGTTCGAAATTAACACCAGCTTTTGCATTTTTGGTAATGATTAGTTGTAATTTATCATACCATCTATTTGTACAAGTACCAACTTGAACACCTTTTTCCAATTTTGATATACCACAAAGCATATTTTTAGATAAATCTGGTAGTGTATCCAATTCAATATCATCTAAAACAACAACAAATAAAGCAGAATCGATAATTTTCAAGATTTTGTAATTTATTGGATCATTTAACAAAGAATTTCTCAAGTTTGCCCAATTTTTACGATTTTCAGTTGTCAAAACACCAAAACTTGATCTAGCCAATTCACTTGGAGTTGTCTTCATTGAATCTCTAACAATACTTTCAAAATTAATAGACATTTCATCATCATTCAAGATCAAATCATTATTTCTATCCAAGACATCAAACCAATACAATTGAGATTTTGACAAGACAATAATATGATGAGATGAAGAATCACTTTGCATAACACAACCAGTTTGAGTTGGAATTCTTGCAGAACCAAACAATTTATGGTATTGATCCATACATAACGGAGTTGTCTTAATCATATCAGGTGGTAGTTCCTCTCTTCTCAAAGCTCTAATGAATTCTAATGAAGATTGAGTTAATGAAGTTGCTCTTTTAACTTGGGTATTGTTAATTGGAGTTGGATCATCTTCTAATAAGAAGAATGGGTTCAAGTTCAAAACAACTGGAGAGTCATAATTCAAATAAGAATCATACCAAAATTGTTCAATATATGAAGGTCTTGTCTTGGAGTATTCTCGAAGTTGTTGATCTAAATAGGGACCTATACCATTGAGAAATTTATGAGTAGCAGCCTGCGTCTCTTTAAATTCAGCTTCAGTTTGTAATGGTCTTAAGGCATTTAGATAATTTTCACAAGTTGATTTCAAATCAGGGATTGGTAGTTTCTCTAGTTTATCTTGATATTGGAAAGTGGACATTTTGATTATTGTTGATTGTTGATGAAAACTCAGAGAGAATATTATGGGATACTTTTGTCTTTCTTATATAGCTTCATCAAGAGTCTTGATGAGCTTAAAGCATAAAGGTCATGTAACGGCCAACTGGGTATATTTTACCTTCACATCAATGCTTATCTCATCTGGACCAGTTGTTATGTCATCAGCACCACCATTAACAGAGTACAAAGCGCTCTTAAAATCGTGACTTTACTTTACTCTGGTCATGATTTGACAATTTTCTTCTCGTCAGGCTGAACGGTGCAAATTCAAACACAGCGAAAAGGGCGGTACGTGGCACAGGCGGACTCCTACGGCCAGGGACACAATAAAGCTTGACACCATTTCATCCGATTTCCGATTAGATAGAGGGAATACAAGTTATTAAGGTATTCATGGTTGTATTCTTATAACTAACATGGTACTGGTTTAATTATGGTCATGTTTAACCAAGTGGTGAAGGTCATAATTCAAACGTCTCAGATGTGTCAATAGTGCTTTTGCTCAGACTCAAATCCCAAGAAAAGCTCATTCTTTTTATACAAAAACTGCGTTGGAGAAGTGTTGAATTGAATAGGGAAATTGACTCAAGTTTCAACACGATCTAAAAATGGAATAGAGCGCCCAATCGCTAACCGATTGCTGTTTGCATGATATAACCAGATCTATACAGAGTTACACGTTCAATTGGCTACAGATGTAGATGTCAACTAGCATAGTTACAAAGTGAACTCTTTAGATTTTATAATTAGCTATGCTACTGTATCAGATACATGAATCTCATGAATTATCTAGCTATGGCTGTTCTGTGGAAAGAATTGAGCAGGTATGGCTATATTATCTTATCAAGGTTCTGATCCTGATAGCACTCTTTTACTTCAAGTTATAATTGATACACAGCTCTCCTAGTAAAGAGATATCACATCGCCCGAAGTACTCTCTAACAAGAAAAACAGAATTTTATCAGAAGAGAACATTGACAACGAGCTCTAGATCGATTACGACAATGACTTTGCAAAATCTCATTCATGCAATACTTCGTTTCGTTCGGAAGCTCCATGTTAGTTTAATAATGCTGATAAGCTCAAGGTCATGATTTTGACTCAGCTTGTCGACGCTTGACCCGTGTAGCCTATATTAGCTTCAAATATCCTCTATTCCTTGACCATACATAATTCAAAAAATAATACTAAAACTGATAGAAGACATCTGTCAATTGTCAATATTTTCTATCAAATATTGGATCAATGGAGCACCTTCATCGACATAGATTAACACTGAACTAAAGTCTTTTTCCCGATTTAAGCTTTGATTAACTGTAGCATTGTTTGACTCCTTTAAGTGAATATATTTGATTGAAGTATAACTGGCCATGTTTTACTGTGTTTTTTTGCCTTTGGTCCATACCAGAAATCTTCATCTTTCAACCTGCCTGCTGGAGAAGAGATATTAGCATCAAAAACATAATAGTCCACATTTCACTAGTGATTGGAATTACAACAATTTCAATATCAAATGAAAAACTGTAGATGCAATTGATCATTTATGCTGTACTTCTCTGGTTGGTTTTTCAATATAATCTCTTGATCATAAGTTTCTATTATCAAACAAAATTAACGGAGGTTCAGGTTCTAAACCAGCATTAATATTAAAGCATAGTTCAATAATATTCATATGTTGGAAATTCGTGAAAAAAGCAATATCATTGAACGTTAACCTTGGACGTAGTCAATTGTAATTACCATTGGCTTCAGTTAATATTATTGTACATATACGTCTTCTTCAGAAGCGACTAGTTGAATTAACAGTAGAAAGCTGCATCATTTGCTGAAAAAGTTGAGTTATCTCGCTAATGTAACATTTAATAGCCTGCCAACACCGTCACTATTAGTTTGTTCCTGACTTCTGAACGCATAAAATGGAGTTGTAAGATTGTGTTCAATTGTTTTATCAAGTGTTGTAAAATCATCCACTTTTTTTTGTCGTGAATTTTTTCGTTTTTTAAGCGCAAAAGCTCGCTTAAATTGGCAATCACTGTTCATGCACTTTCCCCAATCGGGAATCTGTACGATAGTTATGTCAAAGTAATTCACAAGTTGCACGTTCAACTAGTGTGTGCTTGTGCATAGATCCCATGTTATAAAGTACAGATCAAAAGGAGTTAGAGACTGTCAGAAAATGAGCTCAAAAGCTTCTAAACAACTACCAAAAGCACCTTGACACTTCAAATCAAAACCAGCTTTCAATATCTATATTGGCTTTTAAACGATAAAGTATGAATAAAACTGTCTTGCTGACGTATTTAACTCAATTTTTCCAGTTCGGACGGGTTCAATTTTTACGACTTGGTCCTGACTTCAACGCGCCCGCTGCGTGCTCGTAAAAATTTCAGGATTTGACCATGAGTAAACCAGAAAAACTTGAACCCTCTGTTCAAATCACAATTTTACAAACACTCGATACACTTATATCCGTTAGAAAACTTATACTTTGAGCAAAAAGTGTGAGTTTTTCCCCTACTGCTCAGTAAATTAGAAGAGCTCTTACCTAGCAGCGTAGATGGTTCTCAAATCTTGCATACAAAGATCGCTGGTGTAAAATTTGGTGCCTTTTTTTCAAGAATCGCAGTCGTTTCAGAATTAGTTTGAATTGACGGACTGGAGTGAAAATTACTCCGTCTAAACTAGCTAATTCTAACCAGTCTCATGAAGAATCAATCAATTCTGCCTGATTGAAATTAAGGTTTTAATATAGAGCAGGTGTTCCACAATTAAACAAAGGTTGCGGAGCTGTCATTTTTGACTTTTAGCTTTGAACAGTGCAATATGGTCAGCTTGACCTCATTAACTGGAATCAGATAATTGTTCAACCAGAGCTAGCTTTCATGAATCTGAAATCTGAGCGTATGAAATTAGTGCAAAGTACATACGTGTACTTGTATTTGTATCAAACTAATTCAAACACACGAGTTTCAAATCGACCGTTGAAACTTCATTACTGCAGGTGAAGCATCGGTGAACTCCATGAAGCATCAATCATTCAAATATTTTAACAAATACGATACAATCGACGAAATATTTGAAGAGCCGCTATCAAGGCCACTGGAGATCCATTCAAATGTTAAACGTCACTCATCTAGCTTAACGCGCCTATTATAATTGCTTTGGAATTAAAATGAAAACAATATTGTAATGCAATGGGGTTTTCTTCTTCGAGTTAATTACACTGATCATCGAAGCTTGTAAGACGTCCCAATATGATCTCTGATCCTTTTGAATAATCTGAGGATTAGCCGCCTACCATATTGAAGCAACAGATTAAGTAGAGATTAGATGTAAGCATAAACATAAGATTCAAAGCCCAGCGCCAGGTGTTAATTTTGAAGCTGAAGATGATATTCATGTTTGCACTTTTCATCATAATGCTTCAGCCATTTCATAAACCATGTCTAGGCGAGGTGTTGATCGGGATAAGGTGGCCAATAAGTGGGCCATGACCACTAGTAGGTTACTCGATGTCGCGCACTAAATCTTGTCACTAGTGTACGATTAAGATGTACTATCGAACGATTTGATGTCAAGTCAAGTAAAATGACAGCCTTCACCATCACTACATTTGTCCTCCTTCTCCTGTCTAAAAGTTTCTAGAAGCTCTGGACGTTTATAAACGGTCTCCATATAATCAATTGTTCATATTCAAGATTAAGTTTCCGAACAGTAATATGTCTCCGTTTGCTCAACCAATCAGTATTTAGAATATTATAGGGTTTTATGAGATGATCAAGTGTGTAGCACCCTCATCTGATAGCTACACCATCATTAGTTGAGAGTACTGATCACAAAAGATACAAAACCGGCGTTGTCTCTCGATTAATTGTTGGACATATCTGATGTAGAATACCAAATTTAACGTAGAATGTAAACTATTGAACAAAAATATAAGCTGCAAATTAGGGAAGAACGCAGAGAAAACTAGATCGAGATTTGATTGCAATCATTCGCTTTGTACTGATTGGGGGACGTTAGCAATTAACTTTATGCAGTGTTTCTTGAATACTTTAAAATCCGTCTAAGTATAGAACAAAGTTCAACAATATTTGAAACAATGTGCTGATTGATGGTGTAAGTTGTAACTGATTAATACCTGCTAAGTACCTATAGGTCCATTTTCCTTTTGGGTAGACACAAACTTCAGAACCTCAGGTACTAAGTATAATGGGCCTGCAGTCAAATATAGTCGCCATGGAGAATTGGTTACACATAGTTGATCCACAAATTGAACTGACCAAAGCTTTAAATCAAAGTTCATGTCCGAGTTGAAAGTAATCGTGACCCATGAAATTGAATTTGTACCACTTTTCCTTCTTCCTCTGACGTACACTTGAGTCTTTGTACAAATATATCCGAATATACAGAAGTGCCCAGCTCATCAAGAAGTTAGAATGGTGAACCCCTAGAGCTCTAGATAAGATAATCTATTCAAGAGCTTGTAATTAGACGGCGTAGTACATGTGGATAGCCATATCACTAGGTAGTTTATTGCAGGTACTAGGTTCCCTTTTAGTCACAGATGGAACATACCTACAGGGCCTTCAAAAACCGCATCAAACGGACTAGATTTCCAGGAATATTATAAATTGATGGAATGAGTGCTTGTGCCCAAATTTCAGTCTAAACATTGACGTCGACAGGTCAGCCAAAGGCCCATAACACATAACAGAACTAGCACCCAAACAGCATGTATGTATTCTAAAATCAAAGTACTATGTGTAGCACTTTGGTCAGTGCAATTAAGAGCTAATTGAATGATCATCGACTACAGCGTACCACAATAACATTTCGCTTTTTTCACATTTCAAAATTGAGTGGTAATTTGCATATTAGGCATTATTTCACTTACATGAAACCACGTCTTGAAACAACCAACCAGCATAAACTTTAAACGTCCACATCAACACCATCAACAACAACAGAAACACTAACAAGTGATAGCTTTACACACAGGTTGTTGGCGCTAGATTGTTCCCTCCAGATAAAAGAGTATTATGTTCAGTTTCGCTTAGAGCGATACCTCTATTCAGCACTAGTTTTTTTCCTATCCCAAAAGTTCCTCTTACACCCATTCATCAACTAGTTATTAAACTTACTAGCTTCAAAAGGGGACTACTGATATACCACCATTACCTTCATTTATTGAAGAGCGCTATCCATTTGGACTACGTATTCCATCAATTTTAGCCAATTTTGTTATTAGTTTTCAGCCGTGATTCTACTAAAACACTCCAGTCGTTGTTGAAACAAGACTCTAGCTATACACAGTCTTCAAAAGTTTTCTAGCTGTTTGCTTATATTTATTAATTGTCGTTTATCAGAGGTTGGCAATTCAATCACAGTTTATATTGTTAATTCCCTAATTAGGTTTATTGTTGTTTTATCCCTTGGTTCACCTTTTAAGCTGCTTATATCTCATTTAATTGTTAATCATTAATTGTTGGGTGTATTATACTATATGGCCCTATTATGTCTGATCATAAGAATTCCAAATCGAATTATGATCGTTGGAAACCAGGGACAAAATTAGCTTGTATGATGTCTTTAAAACAAGTTTGTCAGGATTCAAGATATTATGACCCATCAAATAATCGTTTCAATTCCTTAACATGGCATACAGTTGCTGAAAATTTGAACAAAGAGTATCCTGATTATGCTAAACGTTTTACAAACATCAATGTCAAAGATCGTTATGACCGTGTTTTAAAACATCATAAAGTGTTCAAGAAAATGGCTGATAAGGCTAATGGCTTTGTATGGAATCCAAAGAACTTTTGTTTTGACTTGAACGAAGAGTTAATTAAACAATACGAAGAAGGTTATATAAAGGATGATGTTATCTCAAATGAGTTAAATGTCGTTAAATTTTTATCAAAGCCCGGTCACATTGATTTAGAGTACTATCATCGTTTTGTTTATCAATTTGCAAACCAAGAAGAACTGGAAAATGATGCAATTATTCAATCACCTTCATTCATAGATGATGCCATTGCAAAAGGTATATTGAATCTTGTAACTAAATCCAACTTTGTTTCAAAGAATGATCATCAAAATTCAAATGAGTTTCAATCATCACCAGTGATGTTACAACAGCAACCAGTCCAACATCAATCATCATCCTCTTCAAATACAACAAATTCATCAACATCAATACCAATGGCACCAAACTCAGCAAATTCACAAACACAAATACCCAACAGTTCCATGCCTTCACAGTCATCGTCATCAATGATTCCAATACAACAACCACATCTTCAACATCATTTGATACCCAATCCTCAACCTCCACATCCTTCAATACAACCACAACACTCATCAGATTTAGACTTCTCAGGGCTAATAAATCCAGATCAATCAGTTCCACAACAACCCCCTCATACCCATCCCCATCCAACACCAATGATGAATCCAGGTATGACTATACCTTTTCAAATGGGACCAGGCGGTGAGATGATTCCAGGTCCAAATACTCAAAAAAATTCATTACCTTTAGCTGGTCAACCTCCATTCAAGAAGCCAAGAACTGCAAGCATACCAGGTGGCTCATCATCTGTTGTACCACAAAGTATAATAGGAACAGCTATGATGGTTGATAATTATGAATCGATGCTGGCGGCTCAACAAGGGCCTGCTGGTGGTCAACCTGCTGGTAGATTTGGATATAGTTCATGGGAGGCTATTATGCAGTTGAATAAAGAGTTTGATATGATGAGGAATTTGGTCAATGAACAAATATTGAATCTAAGATTACAGAAATTGATTAGCTATCAAGATTTTAATCAAATTCAAACTATTCAGAATTCAAATGATCAATTTGTTAGAAGTGCTTATAAAAGAATTGGTGATGACCCTAAGCTAATAGATCTGATCAATATTTATCTAAACAATACTGATTAATGAAAGATGGTCATCTTGTTGAGCTAAAACTGGAATAGAATCAATCAAAAGGTTCCATTGGAGATGTTAAACTTTGGAACCATTAAAGAATGTACTATTATAATCAAGTTTTTTGTACCAATAGAAAAGTTCAATATCATAGTAAAGTTGATTTGATTTAAAGAATGACCTAGACTCAGGTGTTGAGCCAAAGATGTAGCTTTAATTCACACATTGACATTCCCTAGAAAGTGCGGTCACGTTCTGAACTTGTGATGCTCGACCATAAGGCACTGAGACGCCACTAGAGCTGTTTTGAAGTACAAATTGATCGAAAATTGTGGATATCTTCCTTCACTTGATAATCGCCTTATAGTCTTAAAGTACAGTTCTTCACACAAATCCGTCATGAACAGTTCAACAGTTTCTCCTACGGTAGTAATTACTAGTAGTGCTGAGTTTCTGCACTACGTACAACTCTAGAGTGCTCTAGTTCTTGAATATTCGGTCCAACTAATGAAAACTGTATAACTATATACCAATTCAACAGGATCAAATATATAGATCTTTAGAAATATTGAGGTTGACGTTACGTGGACCATAAATACAGAGACTTTAATATTCAATCTTGTTAGCTTTTAGTATAGAAGCTGTAGGTGTTGAAGCTGGCTGGTTTGAAAGAAAATCAACATTAATAGATGATCTCAGTGCAAATGATCCATAGTTTAGTTAATGTCTCGGGTTTTTCCACCAGCTTGTGCACCTCTGAAAGAACTTCTCTTAGGTTAGACCAAATAATTAATCATTCTACTCTGGATTAAAAAGTACCAACAGTGGATCCGGTAAAGGAGTCACTGGTCAGCTCAGAACTCAGAACAAAGGTTCACGCTCACAAACTGCAAGCAGTGATTTACTTTGAGGCTGGAATGATGAATCTTTGCCTATAAAATCTATAACTTACAACGTAGTTACAACTTACAAGGTGATGTTCATCTTTTATTGATGTCAGTTTAAGCACAATCAAACATCCCCTTTGACAGATATTCACATCAAAAAAGTGAGATCGCCAAATGCGCACAAAGAAAGGAAAAAAAAAAAATCCATTTTAAGCACGCCTTTGAAAAGTTATTCCGCAAATTTACTTAAAATGGATGGATTTACGTAAATAGCGAAAATTTGGCGCCAAAAAATGCGCAAAAAATATTTGGACGAGACCGGAGTCGAACCGATGACCTTTTGCTTGCAAGGCAAACGCGCTACCAACTGCGCTACACGCCCTAAGATAAAATTTGAAAAAATGCTGGTAGCTTATGCGAAATTAGGCGCGGATATAAGCGGCCAGATTATTTGACTTTTGGTGCTTAATCATAGTCTCAGAAAACTGATATGAATGTGAATTGAATACGCTTAAGCTTACTACCAAGTGCTATTCAGTTACCTAGCCCACAGTTCATTATGGAGTCAACCATAAAATTGTACTTTTGTGGCACTTCAATCATCTAGTCATGATTCTATTGGTTCCAAAGATTATCTTAATTAGCTGCCTGACACAAAACTGAAAAATTCAGATACTTCAAATTCCTCCACAAACAGAGAAGTGCGGGTCCCAGAGAGCACTAGCTACTTGATGCTCATACTGAAAACGACTGGCTTATTTGGTAACTTGCATAGAATTGAATCTATCCTTTAAGCAAAGATCAACAAGATGAAATTCAACAGTTTCTACTATTCAATCATTTTGATTCCAACAATCTTTGCAACCACAGCTTTAACAGATCCACCAACTAAAACAATCACTGAAGTTTTGACCATCACATATACACCAACAGAAACTTCTAAGAATAACGTTGTTACAAAGACACTTTATGAAACTATCCATGATGGTATCGAATCAGATCAACAAACCAAACCCGGGGACTTTGCACAAACACCTTCAGTTCCAGTAGCTGCTCCAGCTAATGGTGAGTTTATCAACAGCTTATTATCAGATTTGAAAGCTCATAAAAAAATAGCACAGAATACTAACAAAACAAAAGTTCTCGTACCAGGTTTAAACGTTGAATCAACTAGTGGTGTTGTACCTGAAGCTAATGAACAATTAAAATCTCAAGCTGGTGAAGATGAATTTGGATATGATGCTGATTATTTTCAAAGTCGTTTAGAACCACTCATTTCAAACCCATCTGAAAAAGATTTCCATGAGTTGAATGAAGAAATTGATTCACAAGTCAGTGATGAAGAAGATGATGATGAAGAGGAAGAAATTTATGAAGAGTCTGAAGATGGTGAGGACTTTGAAGATGATGTTGAAGTTGCTGATGAATATGATATTGATGCCGATGTTGAAATATCCTCTCCATATCATCTTGATCCAAATTATAGAGGTACCACCAACCCAAAGGAATTAGAAAAACCAAGACCTGCTGATGCCACAGACGATATCAATCAACCAGATCCTACACTCGATCAAAACAATCCACTAGAACACCAACAACCGACCATTGATGAGCAACAAAAAGATCAAGACCCAGAAAATAACAATAATCCTAATGAGCCTCAACTGGTGGATGAAGATCTTTCAAACAAATACACTCATTCAAATTTCACCAAGCCTGAACCTAATGAAGAAGGACATCCTATCCCTCAACCAATTGGTGAACATGATCCAGAAGAGGAAGAAATAACAAAGGGCAAACAAGTTTTGGATAAAGAAGAGACTGATTCATTAGTTATTGGTAACAAAACTTCTGGAATCCCAAAGAAGATTAAAGGTAACAAATTGAAATCTGAAGATAATGATTTTGAAAATAGATTCATTCAAGGTTCGATAATTGATGGATTAGATTCCAAAAACCAAACCTCTAGAACTGGGAAGTCATCATGTAGGCCATTGAGCACAACTTTAACCAAGATGAATGATGATACAAGTGGAGGGTCCATGAATTATATTAGTTTGAATTCAGTTCTTTTCATTGTTGGGATTTTATCTGGATTCATGACATTTGCATAGGTAGAAGTCTGATTGTTTAGCTATTGAGAATTGACGTGGACATTTTAAGTACTCTTTGTAGCAATACCACCATCAATTGAGCCTTCAGCAAGAGAATAATGTAAACCCAGCTCTTTATAACCATCAAATCAACAACCGCTGAGTTGATATTCTTCACCAGCGAGAATTAAAGTCAAAGGCCAAATTAAAAAAAAATCGTGAAGAAAAAAAAGCTTTGGAAGAAAAAAAAAGTGGGAAGGGAGCGATCGAAAAGTGGAAAGTAGGAATTCGCAAAAAGGACAAATTTGCTGGCTTATACTTTTGAACACAGCGTTTAAGAACGTGATTGAATAAATAGAATCGTATTAGAGGATTTCCAAGATGGCTGAAGTGAGTATTGATTGCTGAATTAAACGGGGGCAATGATGTTATTTTGTGGTGGACAATAGTGTCGAAAGCGCTATGTATAATGGACGTGTGCGATGAATTGAATGAACTCTATTGCCCTTGCTCTTGACGCTCTTTTTTGATTAAAATCAAGACTAACGACATATGAAAAGGTTCAAAGAACAATCAGAATCGTGACGAATCAAAATATAGTGGAGGGTGCTCCAGTTCCAGCTGAAGGCTTTCCTTTACGTGCTTGGTCAATTGAAATATTTCTTTTAAATTCAGAAGGTAAACCTATTCCTGCAACTATATTTGAAAAAGTTACATATCATTTACATCCAACTTTTGCCAATCCAACTCGTGTTTTGAAGAAAGCTCCTTTCAAAATTTCCGAGGAAGGTTGGGGTGAATTTGAACTGGGTTTAACATTAACATTTATTGAAAAAAGTGGTGAAAGAAAATTAGCTCATGATTTGAATTTCCAACAGAATAGATATGAAGTTGATCATGTTCTAAATGTTCCAATTAACAAGAGTGCAAATCTAAGAAATTTATTAGCTGAAAGTGGTTCAGTACCAGATGTTGATGAAAATATTGGTGATAAACGTAAACAAAATAATGCTAATGATTCTAAAAATAAAAGATCAAAATTAGCTTCAAGCTCAATGACAAACCCTATTAAAGGTAGTGTGGATTTGGAAAAATTAGCTGAAGGTTTAACAAAATTAAATGAAGATGATTTATTAGGAGTTGTTCAAATGGTTACTGATAATCGTACACCTGATATGAATATTAAAAATGATGTTGAAGAAGGTGAGTTTACGATGGACTTATACACTTTACCTGATAGCTTGTTGAAAAGTCTTTGGGAATATGTTAAAAAACGTACTGAATGATTATGATTGTTGGGTTATTTTTGTTGAAAAAGAATGAACGCTTTGTTGTTTGAAACAAGAGAAAAGAAAAGAGGGTAGATTGACTATTGACTCATCATTATTTATTGAAAGGCGTCATTTTTATGTTCTATCTCCTTCTTTTTGTAATTTTTTGTATTGTACATTAAAAACAAACACTTTTTATGTTTATGTTACATACTGTATGTTAGAAAGTAGATCTTTTCAATTAAACTATAAATAAGATGGCGTAAACACTCTCATTGTTGTATCCCATGATGCAGTAGCAACAGCTAACCCATTCGGTGAAGTTGCAACATGTGAAACACGATTATTATGACCTTCTAATTTCCCAACAATTTCAGCTTTTAATAAATCCCAAACCATACAACCATGTTCTGTATAGCAAGAATACATTAATCGACCTGATTGACTGAAATCTAATGAAGTTATACCTGAATTATCAATGGCCGAATTTAATGAATTTGATATAGATAAAGAAGATCGACTCTTGACAAATGGTGATTGATTGTTATATTGTGGAGTGTTTGGTGTTAGAAAAGTTTGATTTTGCTTGGATCTATTCATTTCTTGTATAGCTCTAGGCAGTGAATATTGAGCCAATTCACAATCAGCTCTAAGATCAAATAATCTTATAACACCATCATCACTTCCCGTTACTATTGAATTCCCATCTTTGAAAAATTTAACACTTGTAACATCACTGTTACTCACAAAGAAACTTTGTTCCAAGTTTGAAGATCTTCTATCCCAAATTCTTGCATACCCATCTGAAGCACCTGAAACCAATTGATTTGTATCTGATTTATTAATATCCATGCAAAGTACATCACCTAAATGGTCCAAATATTCGGCAGTTTTTTTACCTTTCTTTATATCCCATAGGGCACAAGTCATATCACCACTTGCTGTCAAGATTTCTTCATCATTAATGAAATCACATGCAGTAATACCACAAGTATGACCTTTGAAAATTGACACGATTCTTTGTTGGAATGCAAATTCATCTTGTAAATTTGAAGAGATTCTATAAATTGTACAATTGTTTGTTAATCCTGCACTTGCAACTAATTGAGCACTGGGCGAATAAGCACAAGATAATACCCATTGAGATTCTAATGGTACTGCATTCAATTTTAATCCAGTTGTCGGATCCCATATGATTAAAAACCCATCTTGTGAGGCACTTAATATTGATTTTGAATCCTTGGACCATTTCATATCTGCTATTTTATTATTATGACCTTTTAAATTTTGTAAAGGTTTTAAATTTATCGAATCTTTTGATAACGATGGAATTTGAGTTGCACTATCTAATAATGTTGTATCTTGAATTTTAGCTTTAACTTTATCAATTTGAGCATATAGTTGACGACTCTCTAGTCTAGCTTTATTTAGTTGTTTTGTGATGTACTCTTGAGGATCATCTTGTTGTGGACTCATGACTTGCATTTGTAATTATGGTGGTAAACAATGGATGGTTTTTTGATGATGTTGTTGATAAGAGAATGAATAGTTGGAGGGATGAATTGGGTGGGAGTCTTCTCTTGATTGTGACCAGTTAGTTCTTTGTTGTTGATGCTGTTGAAATAATAGTTTATCCTTTTTGGTAATATTATTAGTATACCCTTATGTGTTGTCTCGAATGTATTAATTTATCCATCATCAAAGTACACTTCAAAATTTCCTTCTGCAACTAAAAAAGCGTTGCCTCATTTCGAATTGAAAAAAAAATGAAACCTTTTTTTCGGATTTAATGTTTCAAAAAAAAAAACGTCGGATTTAACGATTTTGAGGTTCACAAAAATTAATGAAAAAAACTACAAAAAAGAAGATTAATAACTAGTTTCTCATTCATTAAGTGGTTTCTTCGGTGGGTTCTGCTGTTGGTTGTGATGATTTAAAGTTCTCTGTTACTGGATTTTCAGCCGTCGTTGTTGTCTCCACTTGTTCCTTTTCTGTATGCTTTTCTGTTCTTATACTACTCTCCTGTTGAACAACTCTTTCTCTACTTTGCTCAACATTTCTCTCTGGACTTTTAGATCTTGGACGTTTGCTTGAATCACCATTAGCATTAGCATTAGCACTTGCACTTGATTCACGTTTTCTCTTTTTTTGTGAACGATCATCACCTAAATCACCAGTAACTTTTGATAAATATTCAGGAACTTGACCATTATTTTTCAGATAACCCATTTTCCAATTTCTTGCTTTATCTTTTAATTGAACTTGAGTTCTATTTTTCAAATTTTCAGATTTTGAACCACCTGCACCATGTAATTCCAAGATTTTAGACCATTGTGGTCCTGTTTCCTTTAATGCATCAACTAATGTGTTTTCCTCTTCTGATGACCATGGTCTTCTAAGAATATGACGTAAACGAGGTGGATTTGTTGTTGTTGGTGGAGGTCTTTGTGGAGGTTGTTGTGATGATGAGGATGTCGATGTACTGGAAGTTGCCTGTTGCTTCTTTTTCAGTTTTTCTTGTGCAATTCGTTGAGATTCTTTTTCATCACGTTCTTTAAGTTGACGTTCTTTTTCTTTTTGAATTTCAAGTCTTTTTTGTAATTCATCTTTTGACAATGAAGCATATGGTGATCCTGATGTATTATTTGGTGTTGTTGGAGATGATGAATCCAGAGCTGCACCAATTGTTGTCAATACTGTATGACGACCTTTTCTTCCCCATATCAAAAATCCGATATTTTTGGAAACATAATTAAACAATTCTTTTAGGAAAATCAACCATTCGTAATGTTCTGATAAATCTTGATCATCCGAAGTTGTTAATAAAGTTTCACGGCGTGATTTGCAACGTAATAAGAAGTCTTGCTCAGCAGGTGATAATTCAGTAGTTTTTCTTCTTTCCAATAATTGATCTTTCAAATCATCAGGGAAAATATCCTCCAATACTTCAATTTTGGAACGATCACCAGACTCTAAAGCTGAAATATAAGCTTGAGTTTTCAATTCCAAGAAAAGAGCAGCTTGGGCTTTTAGTAATTTACCTGCAGTGACTGAAGAAGTTGCATTAGTTTGATTATTTTTAAACCAACCACTATTATGAGTTGGACAGAAAACATCCAAAAATGATTCATTCAAATAGAAGAACCCAACTTCAATAGAACCAAGAGTTGCCAGCAAAAAAGTAGCTAAATTTGTTTTCCTAAAAGCGGAATCTATTGAATCTTCAATTTCTTTTAAACTCTTAACAATAATCAAATCTAATCCATCAACATCTTCAATTAAGTTATGGAACCCTAAAAATGGATCCTCTTCACTGAAAACTCTTTTAACTTGTTCAAATAACTCAACAAGATCTTTATAAACTAAACCTTCTGGAGTTGGTTCTTCACTTGTAATAATCGCCAAAGTTTCTTCATAGGGGCCCACACCAATCATTCTTAGGATTTGAGTGGATAGATTATCCAATAATGGGATTGAATGTATCAAGAATTGGATTCTGATAGGTAATGAATCATGGGCTTGTAAAGTCAATGGTAATGAAGCTAAATTCGCCTTAATCAATAAAGAAGGTGATATTTCCAAATTTTGTAAAGGATTATAAGAAATGTCTATTGATTGAAATAATGCGGAATCTTTAGGGATTGGTATACCGTTTCGTATCACTGTTTCTGAGTCATTATCTGTGAATGTTTCTGTTATTTCTGAAAGTTCTTTTTCTAATGATATTGGATCTGGTTGGGGTTGTTCAGGTTCTTTGTTTTGATCTTCTTGTTCAATTAGAGCGGGATCGACTGGGTTGTCCTGTTGTTCATCTGTTGTTGGTTCAGCTTCTTTCTCTTGTTCTGGTGGCTGGACAGCTTCTCTAGTTTGTTCTGGTTCTGATTCTTTTTGTTCTGTAGGTTCTGGTTCTTGTGGTTTCTCTTGAGGTTGTTCTGGTTGTTGATCTGAGATGAGTTCCGTGTCCTGAACTTTCTCAGCCTCAAGCTGTGCACTTTGTTGAATATCAGTCATTTTCAAAGCATCTATCTTTAAAGTATATGGGTTTATGGAGACTTTTTTAATGTTGTTTACATACGTTTTTGTTTATGGTTTAAATTTTTCCCTACGATTAGAAAAAAAATTTGGTAAGCTCGGTGGTTAGGGGCACTGGCTCATAGACCAGATATAAGAATAAGCAGTCAAGGAACCATCAGAATGGGTTGTGTTATACTAAGCATTTGAGAACTATCTTGGGACGAGATTACAAGTAGCTGGAGTCATGAATATTCAGCGGGAACTCCAATTGGGAAAGGAATAATTAGCTGTATGGAAAGCGTGTTCAACGGTGAATAATTAGTTCAGTATGACACTAGCATGAGTGCTGCTAATCAAATGAACATAGACAGTACTCATGAGCTAAATTTAATACACTGAATACATATAATTAATTGTATCACCACCGCTTCAATCCAGACAATCTCAACTCAATCAAAGATTAAACAGCTATGTAGTAAAAATGAATCCCTGCAAAATTCATTTTCTGAATAGTGGCCACAACAAGCGATAATGAATCTATCTCCATGGCAACCAGATTTTAGATCACATCTATGGAAACACGTATTAAAGCAGATGAAACATTATCTAAGCCAGATAGTTGTGTTACTTCAATTATAATTGGCTATAATGATGTTATAACTGTCTCAATACCATAAATGTTGATATTCTCTGCCTACTCAACCCCAGCTCATCCCCCAGTGACTCCATCTTCTCCAGGCAGACGTATCACCGATCTCTGCCTGTGGCCCTACCACATCTCTGCCTAGCGACACGCTTTTCAGTTCAAAAAAATCAAAACAAATCAAAACAAAACAAAACAACAAAAACTCAACACCAAAAAAATAAATAAACAAGTTTTTGCTGTTTTTCCCATCCTTCTTTTCAATTACAACAACAACAATCTTTTTTTGTTTACACAACTCAATCAATTGATATATTCCAAGAAAATGGCCAAAGCTGCATCCACCACTAAAGCTACTAAAGCTACCAAAGCTTCTTCTGCTGAGAAGACCCACACCCCATATGCTGGTGAGTATTATTGAACAACCCCCCTTGTTTATGTGTTTATTTTTTTTGTAAACAAATCACTAACTTACTTCCAAGAAATGATCAAGAATGGTATCTTAAACTTGAAAGATCGTAATGGTTCATCTCGTCAAGCTTTAAAGAAATATATTCAAAACAATTACAAAATCACTGCATCCAATTTTGATTCATTGTTTAATGCTGCTTTAAGAAGAGGTGTCGAAAAAGAAATCTTTATTCAACCAAAAGGTACTTCAGGTCCAGTTAAGTTAAACAAAAAGAAACCAGCTGCTGAACCAAAAGCTGTTGAAGCTAAAGCTGCTGCTCCAGCAAAGAAGGCGACCACCACTAAAAAGACAACAACTGCTAAAAAACCAGTTGCTAAAAAAGCTGCACCAAAGAAAGCTGCTGCTAAGAAAGTTACAAAAGCTGCTCCAGCTAAGAAACCAACCCCAGCTAAAAAGGCTGCTGCTCCAGCAAAGAAAGCTACTGCTGCTAAAAAAGCTGCTCCAAAAAAGGCAACAACAACTAAAACCACTAAAAGAACTGCAAAGAAATAAGATGCTTTGTTTCTAATTGGTTGATGTTTATGTTTTAAAGGTGTATTTTATTATTATAATGAGGTGAATGGTTTCCTTTTGTTGTGTTTTTTTTTCTCTTTTTTGATATCCTCTCCCCAAAGGTCACACTCATCAGTTTTTTTTCTATCAAAATGTTGTTTTGTCTTTGTTCCTTGATTGTTTTTTTGATCAACAACTTTTTTTTACTTCCTTATTCTTTTTATTATTACTTATGCTCTTGATATTGGTTATTTGATGGGTGTAATTAACTCTGTATACTATACTATTATCCATATTATTGTTGTTGAGAGTGGTGTTTTTTTTGTGTGTTATAATTTGAATGTGTATTATTTAGAGACTGATGTAGACTAGGTCCGCTATGCCCACGGAGACTAGTCTTTGTTGAGACCATCCTTTTGTTACAGCCGAAGTCCCGAAGCCAAAGCAGAGACTAATGCTCATTGTACTCGTAAAAAGCAGTGAAATGATGGATTAAGATAGAATGGAATTGAATGATTGAGTCGTATCTAAATGATTTATAAGGCATCTATTATTCTCTCAACCTCTATATGTATCTCTATCAAATTCTCACCACTTCAGCTTCCTTCCAGACTCTTGTCCCTTGGTGACTATGTCCGTTGTACTGATATAAGTATAGTCACTCCCGGAATACCCAACATCAGCAGAATTAAAGTCAATTGGATTCTTATGGGTAACTAGTAGCTTCGAGTAGTACAATCTACTCGTCACTATGGTCCTCTCTCGCACCCATTCGGTCTGTATATTGTTCAAAGTGGCATCATTTGTCGTACTCGATCAACTATATCCCCAGATTCCCACACTAAATATAGCTCAAGCGAATCCAAACGACAGCATCGACAATGCAACAACCAGCTTGAAAAAAAGACAAGATACTAGTACTTTAAAGCCAGCCAGACCCTGGATCCAATTGAGCCTAGGTAGAACTCAATTTAACATTCACCTTATAATTTGTACTAGTCCTCTCTAATTCTAGTGTCAGCCGGTCTTTGACAACTTGTCCCGAGAAGTGTTTTATACTCGCCAGTTTTCATTGGTTGAATCGAACAATTTATACCCAGTATCCCACTATTTAATATATATACCTCCTACGCTTCCTGGATCACCAAGCACACTACCAAACCGACTCACACTCAACTCAACGCCTACAGCCTTCACCACATCTCCCTCATCACCTCCCTCCCCCTATCCTTCTGGAAGACTAGGATCTATATACCTCTCGGAATATATCCAATATTCATTCATCCCACTGATCCAATAGAAATTTGATTGATCCAAAACTGATCACTTTCAAACCTTTCAATTTCTTTCTTTCCACCTTTTTTCTTTGTCAAACAAGAACAAGAACAAGAAGAACTCTAATTAGCTGGTGGTGATATTATATACCCGTTCTATCATAATGTCCATCTCAAAAGAAGAATTCAACAAAGCTGAACAAGAAGCTCAAGCTAAGGCAGCTGAAGAAGCCGTTAAAGAAAATGATCAAGTCGATGATACCACTGTCACAAAACCTTCAACAAGATCTTCTGAAGATAATCATCAATTCCATTCTCCTTTAAATTCAAATGCAATCATCACTATATCAACTGATGAACCAATAGATATTCAACCTTTATTGAAAACTCATGAAACTTTTGAATTGTTACCAAGTGTCCCACCTTTCATCAAGATAAAATTCATTGACAAGAATGAAGCTACAAATCTAAAAGATGAAATCTTGTTGAAATATCCAGATCTTGAAATTAATGTTGAATATGATGCCTTGACTCATCCGGGGAATATTTATGTTCGTGGGTTATTACCAGAGATTACAACTCAAGATTTATATAAAATCTTTGAACCATTTGGTGAAATTACTTCATTGAAAATCGTTAATGATGAGTTTGGTCGTTCAAAAGGTTATGGGTTTATAAATTTTGTTGATGGAGATTCCGCTGATGAAGCTATAACAAAATTGAATGGATTGTTAGTTAATGGTTCAAAATTATATTTGAATCATCATATTGCTAAAAAGGAAAGACTTGAAAGAATGGATTTTGAAAAATCAAATTTTACAAATCTTTATATCAAGAATTTACCAATTGATTATACTTTGGAATTGTTTAATCAATTATTTGAAAAATTTGGTGAGATTAATTCAACTTTTTTACCTGAATTACCGGAACATGAATTGAATAACCCAACTTCGAAAAGATTTGGATTTGTTAATTTTAAAAACCATGAATCTGCTATTGCTGCAATTGAAGAATTAAACAATAAGGAAATCTCACCAAATCATTTACTTTCAGTTTCAAGAGCTCAACGTCGTGACGAAAGAAATGATCATCATAACAACAATGTTAATTCATTCAGAAACAATTCAATCTCACCAACACCAGCTCCACTAATTTTCCAATCACCACCTCCTATAATATCAACAAACCCAATCCCAACCGCTTTACCTCCAAATTTAATCACTTCTCCTCAATTACAACATCCTATCTCTGCAACTCCATCACAGGGAACAACACCAATAATACCATTACCACTCCCAGGTCCAAATCATCAACAATCAAACCTATACGTTAAAAACCTATCACCAACAATTGATGACAATGCTCTACATTCAGCTTTTGCTCCCTTTGGTATAATTGTTTCAGCAAAAGTTATGACAACAGAAGATGGTTCCTCAAGAGGATTTGGATTCGTTTGCTTCAGAACCAGTCCAGAAGCTTCAAGAGCCCTATTGGCAATGAATGGTAATGTCTTGGATGGTAATATCTTGCACGTTTCATTTGCTCAAAAGAATTCAAGAAGAAAATTCCAATCAAATCCTCCACATCAACAAAGAATGGAGTATCCTTATTACTACAACCAATATCAAACAGCTGAGTTTGCACCAATGTACTATGGCGGTAATGGTAATGCTCCTCCTGGTGGAGCTCCTCCTCCTCCTCAAACACCTGGTCATTTAGCCACTGGGTTACCAAATGGTAATAACGGATACATACCCTATAACGCGGTGAGATATTCAAATAATGGAAATGGGTTTAACAAGTATAATGGGTTTAAGAATTATAACAATGGTTTTAACAGAGTTCAACAACAACAGAAACAACAATCAAGTGATGAAAGGATTAATTCTGAATATAGTAAAAAAATTGGGAAATTAACTTCAGAAATCTCATCAATTGGTGAAGATAATGATGATGTTAAAATTGAAAAAATTTCAAAATTTTTAATCATTCCAAAACTGTTGGAAAATGGACAAATTGAAAATGTTGAATTGAAGGCTAAAGATTTTTTACAGAGACAAGTTGATGATTATAAACAACAGCAACAGGATGATGGTGCTGATTCAAGTGATGTTTATTTAGATATCATTAATGATTGGGCTAATGATGAAAATTCTTTGATTCAATCACTTGAAAAATTATCGTTATAATGTGATTATACGTTTCTTGGATGGTTTGGGAAAAAAAGTTTAGTGTATATAGGAAAAAGAAAATGGGTTTCTACAAACGTTTTAAAATCAATATGTAAAATGTATCCTCTTTTGAACTATATACTAATAAATAACTTCTTTCTCAGATATTTGGTGGTGGAACTTCTTCTTGTGTTTGCTTTTTCAATCCAATTAATGGATCTTGTTCCTCCTCCTCCTCTTCTTCAACTTGTCTAACTTCTTCAACCTCTTCAATATAATGCTTCAACATACTTTCAATACCATTCTTCAATGTAACACTACTACTATCACATGATCTACATGCACCTCTTAATCTCAACACAACAGTACCACTATCTTCTTCAAATTTAACAAATTCAATATCTCCACCATCTTCTTGTATGGCTGGTCTAATCTTAGTGAAAATTAATTCTTTAATCATAGCAACAATATCATCATCATCTTCATCAAATGCAGCATCTTTTGGTAATACCATATTCTCATCAAATATAGGCTCTCCTGATGTTAAACTTTCAGTTAATATACTGAAAATCTCAGGTTTTATCAACATCCATTGAATATTTGTCTTTTTCTCAACAGTTATAAAATTTGAACCAAACATCACAGTCTTAATACCTTCAATGGCAAATAATTTCCTAGCTAACGGCGAGGCAAATGCTTCACGGCCTGATAAATATTCTAATGTCTCACCAGCTGGCATTATATTGGTTGATGGTAAGAATTTTAAAGCTTGTTCATTTGGAGTTTCTTCAGTTTGAATAAATAATGAACGGATGAAATTTGGGCGGAAAGTTGTTGATGTGAGTATTGATGGTCTTGTGGCTCGTAGTGTTGGTAATTTTGATAGTATTCTGAAGCTCATAATGATTGATTTTCTCTATATAATTAGTCTCGAAAAGGTTATTGAAAAGAAGTCAAGTTTGTGGGTTACTTGTGATGATTTGTAAGTGTGATTGGTGATTTTTTTGGCCTGTTATGGGACACAGAACAATAATAGTCATGTGACTCAACTACATAAAAAGAAAAATTAACTAAAACTATTAAATTAAAACTATTATTATTACTATTATTTATATGTTCATGAATATTTTGCAAAGTCTGAGGATTTGATATCTGATCTTTCACACATTTGTCTGAAAATACCCTCTGTTTCACTGTATAAGGTCAATGGTTCATCAAATTGTTCAATTTCACCTTGTTCTAAAACCATGATTCTATCATAATTCAAAATGGTTTTCAATCTATGTGCAATACACAAGATTGTACAGTGTTTGAATTCCTTAACAATGGTGGATTGAATCTTTGCATCAGTCTCATAATCAACACTTGATGTAGCTTCATCCAAAATTAAAATCTTGGAATTACGAACTAAAGCTCTTGCTAATGCTAATAATTGACGTTCACCTAATGAAAAATTGGAACCTTCATCTTCAACTTGTTGATCTAAATGGAACTTGTGGAAATTTTCATCATCTTTGCTTTGATTTTTAATGACACCCAAAACTGATTCTTCAATTAATCCAGATCTTCTTAATGCATCCCATAAATGTAAATCATCACTTTCACCAAATGGATCTAAATTCTTACGAATTGAACCTTGAAACAAAACAGGATCTTGTGGAATAATTGATAATCTTGATCTTAGATCATAAAGTCCTAATTTTGAGATATCAACACCATCAATGGCAACTTCACCTTCAGCTAATTCATTCAAACGATACAATACTGAAACTAAAGAACTCTTACCAGCACCAGTACGACCACAAATCCCAATTTTTTCACCAGGGTTAACAGTAAAATCAAGGTTTTTCAAAACTAATGGTAATCCATCTCTATAACGTGATGAAACATCTTTAAATTCAATTTGACCATGTTCTGGCCATGTTGGTGAAGGTTTTGTTTCTGAAACTCTATAAGCAGCTTCTTGTTCTAATGAATTTGCATAATAACATAATCTTTCAACAGAATTCATTTCATTTTCCACTTGGGTATAAGCTCTCAAAATTAATGATAATAAACCAGCCAATTGTAAAACATAAGTCACGACTAAACCTGCAGACGCAGCACTAATATTGAATTGTCTTGAAACTGACAATAGGGCAACGATTAAAGCCAAAACACAAGCAACAAGATCTAGGTGAATTGAGATCCATCTTTGATTAGCAATAACAACAAAATAAGCTTCATTCATTTTATCCAACAAGGTATCATTCTTATTTATAAATCTTTCACTTGCCTGATAAGCTTTGATAGTGAACATACCACTCAACACTTCATTGAAATTATTATAAACAAATGATCTCTTGACAGCTTCTAATCTTTTAACTTCTCTTGATGATGATTGGTAATAATTGGTGACACAAACAAAAACAACAGCTAATGGTGGAACTGCAATGGCAAACCAAGGTAGATAAATAATACATAAAATGATAATACCACAAACAAAAGCAGCTGGATGTAAAAACAGTCTAATTTGTTCACCAGTTTCATTATCTAAGGCATCTGTATCTTTTGTAAATCTGTTCATGATTCTACCTAATGGTGTAGTATCGATATAACTCATTGGAGCATGTAAGATTTTTTGCATAGCTTTCAAATTCAACTTCTTTGCAGCACCCACAGTAATATAACCCATCAAAACAAAAGTACATGAACATAAAACCATATAAACCATGGTGAACATCACATAAAGACCAATGTAAAAGCCGTCATGTCTTCCTTTGAACTTATAACTGATCCAAAATGACAACCAAACATTACAAAACAATGATACGAAAACTTCGGTAATCAAAAACATTAAAGCTAATGGAGCTGCAAATATACCAAGTTTACCTTGACCAGCTTTCAAATAATCAAGGTAAATTGCCCAAGAAATGTTATTGACTGCTTTTTCTTCAGCACTTGTCAAAGCACCATCTTTTGCATTTGCAATACCATGTTCACTAACTGCATGAGATTTCTTTGTTTCTAAATCTTGTTGGTCAACATTTTCCTCAAAACTTTCTTCTTCTTCATCATCATCTTCAGAGTTTTTACTATATTCCATTAATGTAACAAAACCTGGTGAAGTTTGTGATAATTCTTCAACAGTACCCATATTAATAGTACCATCACCATTCAAATAAATAACACGATCAGCATCATTGACTAATGACAATTGATGAGTGGCCAATATTCTTGTTTTATTATGAAGTAAATCAACAAGACAGTTATCCATTATGTGTTTACCAACTCTAGCATCAACAGCACTCAAAACATCATCTAGTAAGATAATCTCTTTATCAGCATAAACTGCACGAGCTAAATTGATACGAGCTTTTTGACCACCAGATAATGTAATACCACGTTCACCAATCTCTGTTAAATCACCACCTGGGAATGATTTCAAATCATCTTTCAAAGCACATGCTTCAATAACTTGTTTATACCATTCGTCATCATAATCTAAACCAAACAAGATGTTTTCACGAACAGTTGCATTTTGAACCCATGATTGACCACATAATAATAATGAACCCTTAACACCTAAATTACCTTTCCTCTTTCTCATAAACCCTGATAAAGCAGTTAATAATGATGATTTTCCTGAACCAATTGGACCAGTAACAATGATAAATTCATTCTTTTTAACATCAAGATTGATATCATGGAAACCTTTAAACACAGATTTGGTATATTTAACATCATCATCGGTATCTTTTTCAGAAGGTGAAGAATCTGAAGTTATTGTATCAACTGTATTAATTGGAACTTTTTCATTCTCTTCCTTTTTTGATCTCTTGAACCATTTCTTCTTGGTTGTGCCTTTTGCAGCTGTTGATTCTTCTTCTTCTGGAAACTCTTCCCATTCAAATGAAGCATCTCTAACCCTAATAGCGACGTCATCTGGTAATGTATCGTCATTAAATTCTTGTGAGTTTTCATCATCTTCTATTTCTGGAGATTGCAAATATTCACGAACTCTACCAATCCCGATCATTGCATCTGCACCTGTGGCCAAAGCCATTGGTAACATTAAAACTTGTTGTGACAAAGCACCAAATAAGGAAATAGATGAAAAGATATTGGCTGGGTTTCTATTATTTGAGACACCATACAAAACTAAGAATGCAACCATGGAGGTGAAAGTTGGTAAAGTCACTGCAAAAGCTGTCAAAAAATTTCTAATTGTTTGCATTTTGAAAATGATTGAAACTTCTTTTCTTCTAGTTTCTGTGACATTTTTCTCATAAGCATCTTCCCAAGAGTAAAACTTTATCATCTTCATTGATTGTAAAATTTCTCTCATGAATCCAACACGACCATCAGTGTATTGATTTGCACTTTTTCTTAATTTCAATAAAGATTTAGCAGAAGCACCAATAATTGTAATTGAAACAATGAAAATAGCAATACCAGCCAATGCGGAAACACCAATATTAACAATCAAAAGTACGATTGAGATAATAACAGGAATTGGGAACGTGATAGCAAAAGGTTGAAACCCAATAGCAAGATCAATTCTTGCCAAATCTGTACCCATTAATGAAGTGACTTTACCACTTGGATATTTATGTCTTGTTTCAGCATTTGCTCTGAATGATTTTTTCAACAATGCAGTTGTTAAAATACTCTTACAATGAGCACCAGTTGTGATGGAATTGTGTAAGAAATGATTGATCAAAATACCATTAGCAGCAAGAACAAATGAAACCCCGATTGAATAACCAACACCTTTACCCAAAGGTAAATCTTTAACATACATTTTCTTTTCAACGAAATTGATTAAAGCTTTGGTCAAAAGTGGATTAAGGGTTTGTGCAATATCTGATAAGGCCTTGCAAAAAATAGCAAAAGAATATTGCCATTTAAAAGTTAGGAATAATGCTTGGACAATTGAATATTTTGGATATGGGATCTTGGCTAGTTCTTCTGGTGTTAAGTTTGGGTTCTTCTTCAGATGCTTTGCACGATCTTTTTCAATTATACTTGTCAAGTTGTGTTCAAATTTTGCATAAGTTTGTTTGATGGTCATATCTTCTTCCAAGTACCACAAATCATTTGAAGTCAAAGTTCTTTTGTAACCAACATTCATTAATGGCATCAACCACCAGAATAACATTCTTGAAAGATAGTTTGAGTGTTTATAAGGGTATCTTTTTCTTTCATCCTCGTTGGGTATCTCTGGGACTTTTTTCGACAAGAACGGAGTCATTAATCTTCGTTGTAACCTGAGGTCTTCATCTGTGTAACCTAGCGGATGACGATTCTGTTTTTCAGCATCATCTTGAGAGGATATACTCGGTGAAGACATTGTTGATGATGAGATTTGCTATGCTAGATCTATCAGATGACAAACAATAACAATAGTGATTGGTTAGGGTGTGATAGAACGCAAGAGCAACAATAAGCAGTGGGTTGTCTAACCAGCTATTGAACTATTCAGTAGCCTTTCCTTTGAATGATTCTTGAAGCAATAGTTAGGATGGTTGAATCAAAACAGAGAAAAAGTGATGAACTGGCAATATATTTTTTTTTGCCTCTATTTTTTTTCTCCAGCCAAATACGATAAAACCAGCCGTATAAAATTCCAACAGTTCAAAAAGCCGAGAGCTTCTAGCGTAAAAAGGGTGTACTTCTTCTGTGTTGAACCAAGCTTTGGTAGTCGATCTTGGTGATTGTTTGTGAAAATAGAGTGAAAGGATGGCAAATGGCAAATGGGCTGAATAAATACCATCAATTGTTTTTTGATAGGTGGAAAGATTCTGCAGCTACAGTGATTTTTTAAACCTTAGCTACGAGGAGATAATAGACGCTTACTCAGCGACCTTGCGGGCCATTACGAGGAGTACATATTGGTTGATTTCTTTATGGGTAAATGAAGGTACATAAGGGCTTTTGTAGTGACACTGGAGGGCAGTACAGCTGGCTTTTATGACTGGATGTGTATATGAAATGATTAGATCGGTGATTAAAGGAAGCTTTTCTTGAACAAGAGCACAATCTCTTGGTTAAAAATTTTCAGCGAACACTCTTGGACTCGGGTCGACTCGAAAATGAGCAGCTACGTCAATATTGTAGTCAACTCCATGTGTAACATAGTGTTTTGTACCATGAGTACTCCAATATCGATTCTTTATAGCCAAGTGTCCTTTTGTTGATGCCAAAGAACATTACAGTAACAACAGTGAACACGTAGCCAAATCTGCTAAAATCAGTCCAGACTTCAGATGGTCACAACTACGTATCGGAGCTAATTCTGTTTCTGGTGTCAATTCCTTACAACAACTTTCAAAAAGTATTTGTGCACTTTATTCTACACAGCTTGTATTTTGCTCCAACTCAGCCAATCAGGGCTTACTTTTGTTTATTACTTCTACATGGACTTAATTGCCCAAAAAACAAGACTTCTCATCGTGCAATATCTCGGGTTTAACGGTTTTTGTCACGATCGCTAAACTCAAACACGATGTTCGGCCGGCATAGAATTAAAGCTTCCGAATCCCGACACTTAAATCAATATTAATAACACTTGAATTATTAAAGTTGTTATTCGAAATCATAGCAATAAAGGCTCAATGGTACTCAATCATATTATATTATTGATTTGATATTGCTCGTCATAGGCTTGATTAACGCCTGCAATATTAATAGATCGATCAATTGACTACAATACATAGCATCCCATTTGCTGAGCTGGCTAGCTGCATATTGTGCTTGAATTATTAAGAGTGTTATCAAATGTAGTCGCTTTTCTTCAATTAATTAGCTGATTTTCAAACTGCGAAATTTATCATTAATATATCATGATCATGGCTCCACAAAAAGTATCGACTCAGGCTCGCTATATATGGCCAAATACTATTGCTATTAATATTGAATATGATACAGCAATATCTTTAAATTAAGCTCCTATAGAAGTGTCACTGCTCCCAAGAATACTTTTATTACTTAAAGCACACAGACACTCACGTTGAAACTTGATATTGACTAGCAGTATACTAATACCAAAACTACATCCGCTAGACATGTCACGTCGGCCACAGTATTAATGATATTAGAAGTTGCAGGCGACAGACGTTTATAATTTAAGGATCCCTAGCTAGTTCAATGTTGCTTTCGCAACATGTCACAGCTAAATTGAGTAGTAGTAATTCAATATATTGTATGGTCTTTATTTGAGACGTCCTATAGTTGGAATTTCGACTCAACGACATACAACAAAGTTGAAGAGATCTTAAGAAGCGCACGAAGCCAAATCAAAAACACAGTCTATCGTTCGCTATTGTTATAAGGTCTCAAGAACATTTGTTCCACTTCTTCTCTTTTAATTCAAAATGTGTTTTAATTTAAGCACAAAGTCGCGATCGCGGCACTCTCAAAGGTAAACATCCGGGTAAAAAGCGCGAAGATCCTCAAAATTTGGGCAGCTTTCTGGAAAGGACAAAAATGAAACATGAAACTAATGTCCACGTATATTTTTAAGTCAACTGTGATATTTCATCGACACTTGGTGAGAATTTGACGTATTTGATTCCAATTGTACCTTATACATCTTGTTGCACCAAATACACAATTGATTCAATTTTTCATCTATTTTCACATTTCTTCGGATCCCTTTGATTTCATTAGTGGATCAATCATTTGACACTTTTCAATTTCAATCCAAAGATCAGGGTCTCAATTCCAAAAGCAAACACCAACATTGGGTCCAGAAAGACATAATCATCAGATCACAAACACCTGCTCATTCTAATATTATTAAATAATGTCTTTCAGAGGAACTAAATTTAATCAAATCCCAACAGCAAACGCTGGTGGATTTAACACACCAAGTCAATTCAATAATCAAAATTCAACATCTCCATTAGAAAAATTTGAAGAATTCTCCAAAAAAGTTGAAGATTTATTAGATCATCCAATGGTTTCAAAATTAAAACCTTACATTCCTCAAATTGGTAGATTTTTGATTGTTGCTACCTTTTATGAAGATTCTTTAAGAATTATTTCACAATGGAGCGATCAAGTTTACTACTTATGGAATTATAGACATATTCCTTACTTTCTAGTCTTGATTCTCTTGTTTTTCGTTGTTGTTACAATGTTGGGTGCTTCCACTATGATTGTTTTGAGAAAACATGCTTTATATGCAAGTGCTGCTTTGATTTCAGTTATTGTTGTTCAAGGTTTTATGTATGGTTTATTTGTTGGCTCAAACTTCATTTTGAGAAACTTTTCTTTGATTGGTGGGTTATTAATTGCATTTTCTGATACATTGGTTCAACAAAAGACAAGATTTGCAGGTTTACCAGAAATTTCTTCAAACAACGACTTCAAAAACTATGTTTTATTAGCTGGTAGAATTTTGTTGGTCTTACTATTTTTCACTTTCATTTTAACTAAAAGTTGGTTAACCACAATTGTTGTTTTAATTGGTGTCTCTGCTATTGCGTTTGGATACAAGACTAGATTTGCTTCCGCTGCTCTGATCACCATTTTAACCTTTTACAACTTTTCATCAAATGCTTATTGGTTCAATACTTCAGAAGCACAAAGAGATTACTTGAAATATGAATTCTTCCAAACTTTGTCAATCATTGGTGGTTTACTATTAGTCGTTAATACTGGTGCAGGTGAATTGTCATTAGATGAAAAGAAAAAGATTTATTAATCTGAAAATACATTTTCACAAAATATATATCTCCATGAGGTTGGTTCCTCAACAAAATATAAACATGACTCCTAAAAGCACTGTTCAAATACAAAATAAATGAATTGAAATGGTTACATGTAGTTTTAGCAAACTATCAATTCCTGTTATGCCTTGCGACGCTTCATGTAGCTGTATCCGTATACACGTCGCGACGGAACAGAAAATTAATTTCTAAAAGCTTCTTTAACCTTTTTCATGAAAAACATTAAGTCAAGCTTTCTAAATCACATTCCATTCATTATCGACACAGATTCAATTTCAAAGTATTGGTGCCAATAAGATAACGGCTGTTCACTGAATAAAACCAGAGCCAATATTCTCCCTTGAGCAAGAAACGTTTTTGGGATCAGGCGCAATGTCCGATCATGTTCAGGATGTATCACAACCATCAGTTATACAAGATCTCCAGACTATTCAACAACCAACTGACCAATATAATAACCAATCATCTTCATTCATCGGCGCTATAATATGGGGACTATCCAAAATATCTGTGCGAGTGCTTGAGTTCTCGTTGATTACTGTTCCTGGCTGGATTCTACGGTTATTGAGCACAAATTTTAGCATTACTCTCAGTTTCAGTTCCTTGCTGATGCTGTTGTTTCTACTAACTTTTACGTTATTTTCAATCTTAAGGTATAGGGTGCTGACAAGCTATTCAAGATTTGTTGAAGAGCCTCGTACGGAGCCTAAGATTGATCCATTCTTGGGCGCTAGAGAACAAGACAATAGGAAAAGAGTTGGCTCTTATCTTGATGAATTTTTAACAGCCATCAAGATCTTTGGGTACCTAGAGAAACCTGTCTTCAATGAGTTGACAAGATCTATGAGAACTCAAAAATTGGATGCTGATGAAGTGTTGTATGTTGATGAATCCTTAGGGTTTGCAATTGTTGTGGAAGGGAATGTTCAGATATACACAAAAGTTAATAACCAAACAAACAATGATACTTCTTTCTCTATGGATGATGACCAAAGTGAAGGTTCAAGTGAAATATTTGTTTTAAATGAAGAGCGTTATCAATTGTTAAATGAGGTCAAGACCGGTAATCCATTATCCTCGTTGGTCAACATTTTATCATTGTTTACAGATGAAGATGATGCAAATGGCATACAATCACCTACAATCAGACAAAGACTACCAGATGGCTCCTTTGCTCAGCTACACCCTGATGTAGACATACCAACACTGAGTTTAGACCATGAAGATGTTTTCCCAACAACCCCAAATATCATTGCGAGAGCTACATCTGATTCAACAATAGCAATCATTCCTGCGGACGCTTTCAGACGGTTGAAAAGAAAGCATCCAAGATCTTCATCTCATATTGTACAAATGATCTTGACCAGGTTATACAGAGTGACTTTCCAAACTGCTCATAATTACCTTGGTTTGACTCGTGAAATTTTCAATACAGAAATCAAATTAAATAGTGAAGCTAAGCTGGAATTACCTTCTTATTTACATGATGGTGTTAAACAAAGATTCAAAAAGGGAAAACATTCAAGAGGTGGAGCAATCAATGAGAGAGGTAGACCAACCAATAAGACACCAAAATTGGGTAATAGATCAGAAAGCTCAACAAGTACCTTGATGACACCTTCAACAAAATTGGAAGCAAGGCCAAAAGTTAAAAGAATTGAATCAAGACATGTCGTCCTAGATTCTAGAGACTCTTTCAATCCTGGTGATCTTTTATCAAACGTTCCATTATCAAGAAAAGAGTTGAGTTATCAAGCTATTGCTGAGGATGACGTTATGAATAGAAGTTTTAGTGCAGAGGAAGAAACAGAAGATACGTCATTGAGGATTGCTTTGGTGGAGGGTATGTTCAAGTTTTTAGGTATTGATAAGGAAAGCATCATTCCTAGAAGACCAAGTGCATCAGTGAGTGCAATTTCAAGTCCAATGCCACAAGGGTTGGGTCTTTTCCCAACATTTCCAATAGAAACTTATAGTTCAAGAGCACCAAAAACAAGAACAATGTCTACGACAAGCTCCAGATTATCATTTTGTGAATCACCATCAGAACATGTTGATTTTGAAGAAGCAAAAACAGATTTTGCTAATGAGATTGAAATTTTACAAATTGAACAAGGCACAACTATCATTGAGCAAAACTCTCGTAATAATGGTCTGTACTATGTTGTTAGTGGGACTTTGGAAGTCACATACACAGACCCATCTTCAAATGTTGAACATGTGCTATATACTGTTAATCCAGGTGGTGTTGCTGGTTATCTTGGAGCACTTGTTGGTTATAAATCTTTTGTTTCATTACGCGCAAAGACTGAAACTTATGTGGGATTTTTATCAAAGAAAGATTTGGAAAGGTTATGTGAAAAGTATTTTATGATTTATTTGAGCATTGCAAAGAGTTTGATCAAGTCTTTGAGTAAGAAGATTTTAAAGTTGGATTCTGCTCTTGAATGGATTCAACTTGATGCTGGAGAGACTCTTTTCAAACAGGACACGGATGCTAATGGTATTTATATCGTTTTGAGTGGTCGTTTAAGGTCACTTTCTGAAAATGAAACAACTAATGACGTGAAAATTTTGGCTGAATATGGACAAGGCGAAAGTTTTGGTGAAGTTGAAGTATTGACAGCTGCTAAAAGATCAAGTACATTTGTTGCTATCAGAGACTCAGAAACTGCAAGAATTCCAAGAACACTATTTGAAATTTTGGCATTAGAAAATCCAGCTATCATGATCAAAGTTAGTAGGATTGTGGCAAGAACAATCAAGGCTGAATCAAGTGAAAGTTTTAGTCCAAATACTCATGTTCCCTCTGTCACAAAGTTTAAAAACCCAAACTCAAATTATAGAACTGTAACAATCCTGCCAGTCAACCATGGGTTACCTGTTCGAGAGTTTGCCAGCAAATTGATCCAGGCTTTCAAAAATGTCAATAGATCGGTCATTGGTTTAGACCAGGCATCAACGTTGAATTATTTGGGGAAACATGCATTTGATAGATTATCAAGACTTAGACAGTCTGGATTCTTTTCAGATCTTGAAGAGAGATATCAAATCGTGGTTTATATTGCAGATACAGCAGTGAATTCTTCTTGGACAAGTACTTGTATTCAACAAGGTGATTGTGTTTTGCTATTAGCTGATGCCTTAGGAGATACAAACATTGGTGACTATGAAAGATTGTTGATGAAGACGAGAACTACAGCAAGAACTGAGTTGATTCTATTACACCCAGAGAAATATGTCGAGCCAGGGCTTGTGAATAGATGGTTGAAGAATCGTGTTTGGGTTCATTCACATCATCATATTCAGTTCAACTTGCAAAGAACTGGTAACGCCCATCCAGAAAGGGGTCAAAACTCTTTTGCAAGTAACATTAGAACAAAAGTTGAAAATCTTCGTTCAAAATATGTTGGGCCAAAGAAATATTATACTTCATCATTACCACACAAGAATGATTTCATGAGATTGGCAAGGTTGCTATCTGGTCAAGCTGTTGGTCTTGTCCTCGGAGGTGGTGGTGCAAGAGGGTTTAGTCATCTTGGTGTTTTAAAAGCATTGCAAGAGAATGGTATTCCAATTGATATGATTGGTGGTACTTCAATTGGTTCTTTCATTGGTGGTCTATATGCTAGAGATTATGATCTTGTTCCAATTTATGGTAGGGCTAAGAAATTTTCTGGTAGAATTTCAAGTGTTTGGAGAACATTATCTGACTTAACATATCCAACTACTTCTTATACAACTGGTCATGAATTTAATCGTGGTATTTGGAAAGTGTTTGGTGATAGTAGAATTGAAGATTTTTGGATCCAATTCTATTGTAATTCCACCAATATCACAAACTCAACTATGGATATTCATTCATCTGGTTATGCATGGAGATTCATTAGAGCTTCGATGTCATTAGCTGGGTTATTACCTCCAATTACTGATAATGGATCAATGTTACTTGATGGTGGTTATGTTGATAACTTACCAGTTGGTGAAATGAAAAGCAGAGGTGCTAGTATAATTTTCGCAGTTGATGTTGGCTCAGTTGATGATCGTACACCAATGAAGTATGGTGATTCTCTAAGTGGATTATGGATTATGTTTAATAGATGGAATCCGTTTTCCAAGCATCCAAATGTTCCAACAATGAGTGAAATTCAAATGAGACTATGTTACGTTAGTTCTGTCAATGCATTAGAGAGAGCTAAGAACACACCAGGTATAATTTATTTGAGACCACCTATTGAAAACTATGCCACTCTTGATTTTGGTAAATTCGAAGAAATTTACAACGTTGGTTCCATTTATGGCCATATGGTCTTGAAAGAACTAGCAGAGACTGGAAAATTACCGCAAATTGCTGGTGCAAATGTTTTAGTTGAAAGACAAAATCGTGGTATCCAAAGAAGAAACAGTATTTGAGTATATAGTGTATTTTAATTTATTGAGCAAAAAAAAGTTATAGCATTCATTTCTATTAATATAAGTTGATTACAAAAACACCCAATGTTTCCCTATTCTTCCTAATCATCCGATGGCGAGCTAACCAATATAACTGAATCACCTCTAATGAATAAAACTTCTGATTTTTTGGTTGTTGACTGTTTCGAGATTTTGTTAGTTAGGTCATACATGAGCTTATATTGAACTTACCTTCAATTCATCTGAGCCTTCCTCTATGTCAAAGATTGTTTCTGTAGCATCACTTAACACTATGTTACAATGTGAATCATATGCCTTTAGTTGTTGTTAGTGTTGTGTTTTTAGATTTCCATTGAATACTCACTTGTAATTTCCCGGTTAATTCTCTTGCTCCACGCAGTTTAACGTAGACTTGTTCGTCTAGAAGCAATCTTATGAGATCAAGTGGTTCTGATGACGTTTGTTTAGGTTCTTCTGACATGATTTTCTATGGCTTGAAAGGTATAATGTCTTTGTTTTTGGTAGTTGTCTCTATGGAGCTTCTTCACCATCAATCTGTTTTTCAACTCAAGAAAGACGGAATGGTTTAAAGCCCTGGTGTTGATTTTTTTTCGTCTTGATGAAGGAAAAAAAAAGTTGAAAAATGTCGAGACATAAGCTAATGAAAAGACACATTTGAACTATTCTTATTTCAAGAGTCTTTGATCTAGGACACCATGCTAAGAAACTCCAAGAGATCGCTTCATACTGCGCGTGTGTGCTTGCAAAGAAAGAAAGCGTCCCAGGCACCACCTCCTTTAACCATCAGACCTCCAATTCCACCAACTGCAAAGAACTTAGCTGTTTCTGATGATCATCAACTATGGCAATTCTTCCATGATAAACAATTCATGAGACCATTCTCCGAGTTGGACAGTACAGGTCGTCCATGGACTATTCCAGAGTTGAGACGCAAAAGTTTCAACGATTTGCACAGTTTATGGTATAGTTGTTTAAAAGAAAGAAACATTTTGGCCAGAGAACAACATTTATTAAATGTTGATATTGAACAGCCAGATTCACCATATATGAAATTATCAGATTCTATACGTGAAACTATGTGGAGAATTAGACACGTTTTAAGTGAACGTCAACATGCTCATGAAAATGCTCAATCCGAATTACCAGAACATATCCAAGAATTTTTGGAAGAATTTAAAACTACATTCACAACTGCACCAAAAGAAGAAGAAGCTGAATTACAAGAACAGTTAGTACGTCTACAATATGCTATCTTTGGTATAAGTGAAGTTATTACAGACAACAAAGTTGATAAACATTTCATTGAAGGTTTGAAATATATTGCCAATTTGAAATTAGAACGCTATGGTAAAGAACTTGAAGATTTTGAAGAGCTTTCCCCTATTTTAGATGTTGGTGAAGCATTCTGTATATTCCATTCAGATGGTGAAGAAGGGTTCAATAGTGAAATTAATCAAGTTAGAGAGTTGAGAAAGAATGGTAATCAAGTTGATAGACTCAAGGAAATTTCCACCATCAAACGTGTGTTGAACGATGTTATCAGACAGGCATAGATAAGTCGGTGCATATATATATTGGAATTTTGTAAATAGGATGCTTTAAGAATGTATATTAATGTTTTGACAAATTATGATTCAACTTTTATAGTCTTTCTTCTTTTTGGTCTACCAGTGACGGAATACTCGATCTCTAGTTCTTCTTTAACTTCTAGCTTCGTTTCTGGTTCAACTTCTTCCTCTTTTTTGATAACATTTTCTTCAACTTTCACTATTGGAATCTCACCATTAATTTGATTAATACCATTATTCAAATCCTTCAAATCAGCCGCAAATAAAACGGATTGAGCCCAACCAGCATAAGGACCCCATATTCCAACGAAGAACTTCCTCACTATTTCATATGTTTGCTTTGTTATGGTTTCTCCTTTTGATTTCAACTTGTAATCCCTTTTAGCAATTTGATAAACATGTGTATCAACTGGGATGGCATCATGTTTGTCCAAAGACATCAAGCAAACACAATCTGCTACTTTTGGTCCAACACCAGTGAATTTCAACAGTTCAGCATGCGTTTCTTCATAAGGTAATTCTCTTAGTTTGAATAAATCTTGTTTTGAAGAATGAACCATTTGCGCAGTCTTGAAGATATATTTTGCCCTATAACCAAAGCTTAGACTCCTTAGACGCTCTTCAGTACCTGACTGAGCCAACGCTTCTGGTGTTGGGAACGAATAGTAATCAAAACCTTCATGCTTCACGATAAATTTACCAAAATGCAAACACAAATTATCACACATTTGACTGATTCTCTTGATATTGTTGTTGGTGGAGCAGATAAAAGATACTAAATTCTCCCAGGGATCTTGTCTCAAGATTCTTATACCTTCAAAGCCGACTGCATTCTTGCTGAAATTTGAATCTTTCAAAGACCAATTTTTGTATAGATCTTGAATCTTGATATCCAAATTGAAGTAATCTTGAATAGTTTCGAGTACTTGAGAGTTTTCAGGATAGCTAGCATAGTGTAGTTCATCGCCTTGTTGCTTGAGGAACAAAACATGCGGCCCTATAGAGCAGGACCATACGTTATTTATGTTTTTCCATCTTAGAATGTTGTTAATGTGACAGGTCTCGATTTCGCTAGTTATCTCTGCAACTTACCTGAAGGCTTGACCACACCTCAGCACTTTAGGTAGACAAAGTTCTTTGGCAGAGACTGCCACGGAGTTCCAGTTTAACTTGACCATGATCTCAACTACTCAATATAGCTTCTTTCTATGAAATCTGTCTTTTTGGTTTCACTTATGTCTCGAGAAAGCGATCCATCATAAAAAAAGTTTCGTGTACGCTTCAAAAAAAGTTTCGTGTTGATGTGAAAAAAGACAACAAAAAAAGTACTACAAATAGAGGGATACCCACCCAAAAACACACAGCCAAAGGGACACACAGACTTTCTTTTTCTTAGTGAAGAGTGAAGAAGAAAGATTAGCTTGCCGCTGCTGAGAATATTGGGCGGACAAGAAGAAGAAGAAGAGGAAGTTTAAAAGAATCTCGTGTTTGCAGTGTGTGAATAAAGGCATACTCTCACAGATAAGATTCCAATCCATTGTGTCCTACAATATTCCAACCTCAGACCCAGTCGTCCTCCATTTGATGCTACAGCCCAGTTTATGAACCTTATACAACTAGTTAAAAGCGGCTGTCTCCATACTGTACCTCACACGGTCAGACTGAAGAGTACGTTATTGCCCCCAAGTCACACAGTCATACGCTTAATACATTCAACAATGCACCCAAAGAGCTTCTACAGCACGCCAAAGAAGCAAATAAAGCTATCACAATCAAGATCACCAGGCTCCAAAATTGATATCGCTGATTTAGAAGCATTAGAAGAATCTTTTTCAGATGATGATTCTTTTAAAGCTGCATTCGTGAAATCTGACGCTCCTATTAAACAAAGCCCAGTGAAAGCCCATAATAAACAATTTGAAGATGATTTTGATATAGAGCTAAGTGAAGAGGGAGATCTGGAAACAACAGAGATACAACTTGCTAAAGAAGAAGCTTCCCAGCTGGCAAATTTGGTGAAGGAGTTTTCAGCCTCACCAACAAAACCAAGGTCAACTGAAAAGATTAAGATAACACAACTAAGTCAGTCATTCGACAAGAAGCCATTACCAAAACTAACAAAAGTTTTATTCGAAGAAGATTTCGAAGATAGTCTTGAGGATGATTTTGAGTCGCTACAAGCCAATGATCCTATCGAAAATGGAAATGTTGGAGTGGATAAACAAGTTGAAATACCCAGGGAAACTGAACCAGCTCAACCACAGATACCCAGTGTGCCTCAACAAGTACAGGCTTTACAACAAGGAAATGCCAGCTCTGCTCCTGCATCGTCAGTCTTTACATCATCTCCTTCGTATCACAACTATGAAACCCTTTATAAACGCGTTCCTGAAGTGCCTAGAGAGTCAACTAATCTGGACATGCTGGCCAGCTTTGAAGCTGAGATCCAAAATGATCCATTTCCATCACTATCAAAAGAGGGACCGAATCATGATGATTTATATCCTCAATTGCCACCTCTTCAATCAACACCAAGGGATGCAAATAATTTGTATCCCAAAATGGACAGCTATAATGAAATGTATGATAATAACCCACCAAAAGAAGCTCAAGATGGGACAGCACCAAGAGACTTTTTTGATGCTACACACAAAAGAGCTCAAGTTGAAGAACCAGCACAACAAGAAAAGAAAAGGAAATTTGATTTTACAAGATTTGCACAACCAAAAACAAGGGCCTTTTCCAATGTCAACGGTGCAGATACAAAGATAAGTCAATTGTTGACTAAACCGAAGAAGAGAAATGCTGAGATCTCGCTATTAACTCAACGTCCACAATTTCATGAAATGGATCAAGTGAGAAATGCAAGTACAGTGTCAAGACCCGATTCACCTGCTCCACAATCCAAGATTGTTCAACCATTTATTTTAAGTGAAGAGCAACAACATGTTGTGGATTTAGCTAAACAGGGGATAAGTTTATTCTACACCGGTTCTGCAGGTACTGGTAAATCTATTTTATTGAGAAGTATGATCAAAACATTGAAAGAAATCAATCCACCAGATACAGTCGCCGTTACAGCTTCTACAGGTCTTGCTGCTTGTAATATTGGTGGTATGACATTACATTCTTTTGCGGGTATTGGTTTAGGTAAAGAGAGTGCTACTGATTTATTGAAAAAGATAAGGAGAAGTAAAAAAAATTCTAAAAGATGGAAAAATATCAAAGTTTTAATTATTGATGAAATATCCATGATCGATGGTGAACTATTTGATAAATTGGATGATATTGCCAGAAGAATAAGAAGATGTGATGAACCGTTTGGTGGGATTCAAGTAGTTGTTTGTGGTGATTTTTTCCAATTACCACCTGTCTCTAAAAAAGAGGAACAACCAGCTACTTTTGCATTTGATTCTTTTGCTTGGAAAAGATGTATTAAATTGACAATCACTTTACAAAAAGTTTTCAGACAACAAGGTGATATGGAATTTATTGAGATGTTGAATGAAATGAGAATTGGCAAATTATCAGAGAAATCTATTCGAGAATTTATGAAATTGGAAAGAGAATTACCAGAAACCGATATCGAACCTGCTGAATTGTTTTGTACAAGATTTGAAGTTGATAGAGCTAACAAAACAAGATTAGATAAACTGGAATCTGAAATCAAGACATATACTGCTTGGGATGGTGGTAATTTAGAAGATCCACAACAGAGAGAAAGGTTACTGGCAAACTTCATGGCTCCAAAATTACTACATTTGAAGACGGGTGCTCAAGTTATGATGATCAAAAACATTGATGAGTCTTTAGTTAATGGTTCTTTAGGTAAAGTTATTGATTTTATTGACCAAGAAACATACTTGACCTATGAAAAAGTATCAAGTAATTTTAACTTGGATGATGAGGAAATTGAGAGAGATATTGCAAAAGTTAAAGAAGAGCAGATGGGTAAAGAAGATGAAACAATGGAGAAACCTGAAGGGAAACTTGAAGAAACTGTTTTTGAGTTTTTCAATGAAATTGATTCAAATGATCCTGATGTTCAAAGAAACATTCAAATGAAGAAAGATTTAATGAATAAATTACATGAAAGTTCAAGAGGTAAAAAATTACCATTGGTTAGATTCACCACACCAGATGGTCAAAAAAGAACTGTTTTAGTGCATCCAGAAACTTGGTCTGTTGAAGATGAACATGAAAAACCATTAGTTACCAGAATGCAACTTCCATTAATTTTGGCATGGGCTTTATCAATACATAAATCTCAAGGTCAAACATTACCAAAAGTTTGTGTTAATTTGAAAAGAGTTTTCGAAAAAGGTCAAGCTTATGTTGCCCTATCAAGAGCTGTCAGTAGAAATGGGTTACAAGTTTTACATTTCAATGCCAGAAAAGTTGAAGCTCATGATCGTGTTCTGCAGTTTTATGCCCAATTGAAATCAGCTGAAGATTCGTTTTTGGAGCAACAAAATAGACGTAAACTTGAATTACATCAAAATGAAATTGATGATGCAATGGGTGGCTCTTTTGAAGATCTTGAAGACGAGGAATTAGGTGACGAACAATACGTTGATGCTCCAAGTCCAAGTTCATTCGCTGAAAATAGTGATTATATCCCGCTTATGGCCACCCAAGATGATTCTACAGATAATATTGTGTTGAACAGAAGAAGCTTTCGAAAAAGAGGAAATGATTAATAGATGACGTGTGTTTTTTTGATGTATATAGTGTTTTTCTTTCTAGGAGTTATGCGAGTGTTTTTTATAATAAAACAAACTAATTAATTTTGACTACTTGTAAGCTAGAGATGCATGATTCTTAATTTTATCTCAAGGAAAGCTCCATATCCAACGAGCTCCACTGAGCAATAATAACTTGAGTGTTTTTAACAGGACAAATCTTTAAAACCTTTGCCAAAAGATCTAACTGACTTTTAATTGATTCTTCAGGAATCTCCGTATCTAACCATTCTGGAGAAACATACTTGCCAACTTGGAAAAAGGTCAACCAAGTACTTTGCAGTTTCAATTGATCTTTTGTAGTATCTAGTAGTTCATTAGCAGCATCTAGGGCAAATTCAAAATCATTATTTGCTAAGGCGGATTCAATACAGAACGCTTTGAGTTGGAATGTATCCATTGGGTCCAATGAAAACCCCTCTGTTAAGCCATTTGAAACCTCTAGTAATTTATCAGACTCTAGATATGCTTCAGGGTTCAATTCCAATACTCTTTGAATAATCTCAGTTATTGAACCAACAGCAAGAAAATCCGCAGGGACTAATGGAGTTCCTGGCTTGAAGTATAAGGAATAATGTGATAGCTCATCAATGGAATCAATCAATTTCTGTAAAGACTTCACTTTTGGTGATGGATTAGGGATCACACGAAGTGATTGTGAAGCATTCAAAATTTCACCTCTATGTTTTGAACCATTTGATGCACGTTTGAAACACTTCCAGAAATAATCAATCATCAAATCTTCATAACTATCTTGATAGGAAACTAATGAAAACAATCTTAGGGATAATAATTTTTCAATCAATAGACTGTTAAAAATGTTGAAATTGATATTTGTGAAAATTGTTTGTCTTAGAACGTAAAGTTGATTGATAAATTCTTTGGAAGTGTTGGCATCAATGTTCTCCAATACTGAGTGAAGTAGAGCTTCTTGAGATTTGGAGCTTTTGGAAATTTCATCCAATGCTTTCAATGAACCCTGGTCAAAGTTTATAGCTTTAGCTGCAGAAGTTAATTTGATCAAATTCCCCAAGAATGAATCATTCGAATATTTTTGGAAAACACCAAGCACTTCACTTATAGATTGTAGTGCATGTGAAGATAATTCTGGATATTCATACAACGTTGCTGTTGTTTGTTGGATTAGTGGATCTTTAGGTTCATATGCTGGAGTCACCTGTACTATAAGTTTGTTCAACAATTGTAGAGTTCTGACATTTTCAGGTGGATATGTTTGAAGATATTCAATTAATGTGTTTGGACTAGAATTTTCAACAAATGCCACTATTGGTAGTTCAACTTTGGTTACTAAACCAATCTCGAGTGCATCTAGTAACAATTTTAGTTTTTCAACTTGTGACAGGTTTTCGAACTCAAGTAATGAAACATCAGTAGTTGAGATTCTTTTCAAGTATTCATAAGGACCAACAATTGTATCAGACCATATTTGGAAATCAGTATCATCAGCAACTAATCTGAATAACGGATCATTGAAATGAATATCAGGATTGACAGCAAACGTTTTACGTATTCTAGCCTTGACAAATGATGATAGATTCAGCTTGACAAACCCAAGACTTGTGCAATTCTCAGCAAGATATGACTTCAATTGATTAATACGATTTGAAAGAATATCAGAGTTGACTTCCAGGAGATCAATCAAGTGTGGATCATCTGACAATAGTTCAATCACTGCATCTTGATTTTCAAGAGACGAATTGTTGTTGTCTGTGATTTCTTTGACAAATAATAGATTGGAAGCTGGCTCCAATTCTGGGGTGAACACCAGAAGTATTGATAGTAACGTTAGTTTGTCATATATGTTGTAATTTTGCAAGAAAGTTTGAAGTTTTGCTAAAGAGCCTTGAGATGCTAATATTGAAGCAGCTAAAATTGCTTGGTTTTGACTCATTGAAGATGCAATTTTCTATGGAGATTAATGCTTGAATATGGTGAGGGTGTAATTGTTCAAATTGATTACCACATGTACAATATCAAGTTTGATTAACTGATTTCGTAGGTATTTGCTTCATAGAAAATGTCTTTGATGATTTCTCATTTCGAGATTCGTGTACTTTTGGTGTTGTGATGTTTTTGTTGTAGTTCAAAATTTTGATGGACATTTTAAGAGACAACTTGAAGTTTGAAGAAGTTTTGATCAAATTGAAATAAAATAAGATCAAAGATTCAAAATGCCCTCAATGATCACAGCCAATAAAGATATAAGTATGTGGAATGGTGGCCTTTTTTAGTTGCGCAAAAGTACTAATGCTTTGAAAATAGATGATACATTGGATGAAAGAGTGGGTTCAACAAGATTATTCACCACAGAGATCCTTTCTTATTGTAAAAATGCCAATGAAGTTAGCCATATTCAATTAGACCTTATACATAACAAGCTACAGAAGAAAACAGTTCCAGAATTACAAAAATTGAAACAAGATCTGATAAGGTCATTTTCAGTCGCCAAAACACAGATTGATCATTCAAAATTATACTATAACAACATACTCGAGGATAAAGACGACTTGAAGAAACAACTTTCTGAAGAAACGATTTCCAAAAAGAAGGAACAATTGATGAAGAAGTTATTCACTTCAAAGAAGAAGATTGAACAATTGACCAAGAAAAAATTGGAAGTTAGAGAGATTAATAGAATAATTGATTCGTTTAGCGGTATTCAAGAATTAAGTTATAATGAAGATCAACTGAAACAAATATTTGGTGATCAGGCAGATGCTATAAAGAATGCACCTGGAATTTTGAAAAGGGCTTCTTTAGTCAGGGTGAAGAAGGAACAACCAGATGTGAAAATGGAGGATAAAGAAGAGGATGAAAAAAAGGACGAGAAAAAAGACGATGGATCTAAAAAAGAGGAGGATAACAAAGTTGAAGAATTTGAAACTAAAGAAGTTATAAGATATGTTTTCAAAACTAATTTAGCAAACTCTGTGGAGAAATTGAAAGAAATTCAAACACAATTATTATCGAGTATAGAGCAATATGAGAAAGATATCGACAGGATCAAAAGAAGTTATATTGAAGATGTTCAAAAGTTTGAAGCAATTAAGAAGATTTTGGATCCTGCTAGTGTTGATCAAGAAAATGGAATCGATAAGGAGCATCATGAAGATGAGGATGTTGAGATGGGCGAAGCTGAAGGAGAGACCCCTGAGGCTGTTGACGAGACTGTTGCTGAAGCAGGAGACCCAGAAGATCACCATAGTGAGGCAGAAAGTGATATTGGTGATGAAGCGTATAGATGAGCTAAAAATAGGAGAATTTAATAGAAAGAGTATCAGCGTAGTGCTATGAATAAAAGTACACTTTCTAATACACTAGAAACTACCAAAACGCACATAAAATAAAGTATTCAAAGTTGTGAACTCTAGTTCAATTCATAATTCTCATGGTTAATTGTATATTATAACCTCAAAATTACCTAATCGCTTACGTCACATTTTCTCGATTTTTTTTTTGGTCATAGTTTTTCTGATGATTCACTTTCAGTCGCTCAACCCGCAAAATAATCAACAAATTTGACTAAAAAAGCACAGGAAACCAACAAAAACAAAGTACCATCCAGACTCCCTAATATCACAAGACAGTAACAGGAAAGCATCTATCAAATTCCAAGAAGAATAGCAAAGAGTAAGGCTTTCCACAAAGAGAAGACGCTTGATTGAAACAAACTTTTTAGTGCGTTGACAACCCCATATTTTTCATACAAGCTGTGTCCTGTCAAATGGCTGTTGAACAAGTGAAGAAGGAGAAACCCTCTAATGGTCCACCAAAGACGTGAGTATAGAATATGATACAAGTATGCAGAATTAACAGTTTTACTAACATTGCTGTGTCTTTTTAGCAAAGTGATTCGTGCTCCTGGATCTCAAATTGAAAGAGTTGCACAGGCTTGTGACCGGTGTAGACTAAAGAAAACTAGATGTGATGGTAAAAGACCCCAATGTTCCCAGTGTGCTGCTGTTGGATTCGAATGTAAGGTCAGTGATAGACTAAGTCGTCGTGCTTTCCCAAGAGGTTATACTGAAACTTTGGAAGAGAGAGTTCGTGAGTTGGAGGCGGAAAACAGAAGGCTAACTGCCCTTTTGGACCTTAGAGATGAACAAATGGAACTATATTCAAAAGTTGAAAGCACTCCTGACCTAAGTGATAGTACTGGGAACCATCAGCCTCTAAGCTCTTCAAACCTTTCATTGTTAAATAAAGGCCATGACCAAAATTCAAAGAATGGTAATGGTGGTTTATCCCTGATGACGGAATATATTGATCATGATCCAAAACATGTTCATTCAGGTCCTGGTTGTTGCGCCAACTATCCACATTCAGTTAATGAAAGACCTGTCTCCATTGCAGGGTCCGTTGATTTAGATAATGGTGATTTAACAGATGATGAAGCTTTACCTTTCAATCATGACTTTTCAGATAGTTTCAATCATAACAGCAATAATCCAAACAATGTCAGTTTTGAACAAAATCAAGCACCTGGATTGCCTGCAGCTATGGCAATTGCAAGAATGAATAACTCAAATAGTAAAAGAACTCAACTAGCCACATTAGTGGCAATGTCGATTCCAAGAAGTACCGAGGAGACTTTATTCATCCCATCATTATTATCCAAAATTGGTGAAACTCATGGCTTAGACTCAAGAGCATGCTTAACTACAGCAACTGCAATTGCTTCGTTAAAGGAAATTCCAAAGATTAATTCCAAATTGATCCAAGAGAAGAATAACATTATTAATTTCACAAATATCAATTTTAAGACAATCACACCTGCTGAATCTAATTTATTTTTCAACAATTTGAAATTACCACCAAAATATCATCTTGACCAATTAATCACCATTTATTTCCAAGAATGGGGGATGATCATTCCAATTTTGGATAAGAATGATTTCCTAAAGCAATATGTTCAATTTGCCAAATCATTTGAAAATAAATTTAATGATAATGGGATGGTTTATAAAGAAAGATTTGGTGCAATAATGATTTTGATTGTTCAATTGGCATTATTGTGTCAAAAAAATCATAATAATGCAGGTTCTTCGCCAAATGGGGATTCACCAAATAGTAATTTCCAAGATGCTGATAAGGATCAAATCTTGTATTATGATTATTTGATCCATCAATTGATTAATTCATCAATTGCATCAACTTGTTCAATCCAATCTTTACAAATCTTGAGTTTAGCGTTGTTTTATTGTTTAAACACTGGTGATGTTATAACTTCATATGGATTACGTGGTCGTGTTATTACAATGGCTCAACAATTAAGATTACATAGATGTCCATCTGCAGTGTTGGGTAATACTGGTTCTACAGTGTCAAAATTCCAGCAAGCTGAAAGACGTATCTTGTTTTGGTGTATTTATACATTAGATACCTTTGCTTCTTTACAATTGGGTGTTCCTAGATTATTAAAAGATTATGAAATTGAGTGTGCTTTACCATTTGGTAATGATAATTTGGATGATGATAATAATATAAATATTTTGATTGTGAATAATAATCAAGTTCCATTAGTTGGTAAAGTTTGTAATTTATCATTAGCCATTATGAGATATTCAAAAGTTTTAGGGAATGTTTTGGATTCAATTTTTAAGAGACATAGTCATTCATCTTCAGATAATTTCCAAGAATTAACTTTAATCCATGAAAATTTGTTGGATAATTGGAGAAGAGATTTACCTCCAAATATTAAATTTGAACTAGATGTTAATGGATTATTAAAAGATTCCAAAAAATTAACAAATGATAAACAAATGTTATTAGTGCTGTTGTATTATTCTGCAAAGATTTTGATTCATTTACCAGTTGTTGCATCAGAAGTTAGTAAGAGTCGTGGATCTGCTTCATATATTGTTATTCAACAATGTACTATTGCTATTTTGAACATTTTATCAGATTTATATTCTAAAAAGACTTATTATATTCCAATTCCAATGAATATATCAAGAACAAAATCAAGGTTAGCAATCTTGAGTGCAAAAGGTTCATTAGAATATACAAGAGGTGGTGCATTATTTCAAGAATCTAAACAAATTTTACAAAATATTATTAATGAATTGAAAAATGAAAACATTAATGAAATACCAGGTAATTTATCCAAGAATTGTGTTTATTTGATTGAAAGTGCCATTGAAGCTATTATTTCATCACCAAGTAATAAAGATCAAATAAGTAGGAAATCAAGTGTTGATCATAAATCTAAAAAGACAAACTCACCATTGAAACAAGTTGAAATGCAAAGAACAAGAGCATATTCTCATAGTGGCCCATCTCCATTATCTAATAATGTTCAAAATTTTCAACAAAACTTGACATCAACAACACCATCTATAAAGACAGAATCTTCAGAACAATTATCAAACATGTTATCACAATTAGATTCAATCCCACCAATCTCATTTGATTCAAGCACTGCGGCTCAAAGAGTTCCAGTCAATAGACAAAGATCAGTTAGTGTTTCACAACCAACTCCACAACATTTCATTCCATCACCAAAGGATCAACAACAACAGCAAGCTTTCAAATCAACATACCTAGGAAGTAGCAGTAGTGGTGGACCACCAAGTAACAGTGGTGATAGTGTGAATAGTTTTGAAGAACAACAAACAATGGAGTATGATTTTGGTGCAGATGGTTCATTAGGTTTAGCACCTTGGTTAGATTTTGATTTGAATGGGTTTGATTTCGGTGGTTATAATGTTAGTGTTAATGGAGAATTAACACCAAGTGAACAACAACAACAATTGCAAAGCGGATTCCAGGGGTCTAATCCAGTACAAGTTAAGTTAGAACCTGATTTAACTGGAGGTTCTCATAGTTCTAATGTTAGTTTTGGTCAACAGCAACAACAGGGACAAGCTCAAAGAAGTGGTAGTTTATTTGATTGGCAGAATTCAAATATGGGAATGTAGTAAAAAGGTAGTACAAGTATCGATCTATTAGTTGTTATTTCTTATGTATAGTTTTATGAGTTTATGTGTTATTGTTAAGAGTGTTTTTTAGTTTTAGTTAAATCCGCAAAGTACATAAACGCGTCAAGGTGAACAGGTTTCGACAGAGAATTAACGCGAATCAGCAATTCAATATAGTTCAAGCTGGAATAATAAAGATTGTATATAACAATTATATTGTTGAAATAGAGTTAGAGTTGGTATCAAATCTCAGCTACAACCTCTTTGGTGATAGGAATCCTTTCCCATCAAACTCTTTGTCAACTTGACTTGCAAATCTTCTGAAAATATTAGCATGGGTGTGCTTACATTAAAGTGCTGCTGCTTCATCAACCTCACAAGTCACAAAAACGTACCCCAAGCGTCCAATCAGGATCTTCCGCTGAAGCTTGGCTAGCTCTTGGGCAAAGCTAGGTTGATAACAATTTGAATAGTCAGAGAACGCGCTTATAGGCCTTTATTGAGCGTGTCAGCTTTCAGAATAATTTGTGGAGCTGCTCTTTGACAAGACGTGAATATTTTTTAAGTGTAGCGTAAATTTATTATTCTGAAGGATATTTATTATCATCTCAGAGATCAGCTAGTTCGTCTTGGTTGTAACTGTGTACTTGTTGATTTGAGGCACACTGTTGCAACAGAAGTAGGAAATCTTCAAATTGTCAAGCTCCAAGAACTACAGTCAGAGTTTAAAAGCAAGTGTAAGAGACGCGTTTGTTCAGATAGTATCAAGCTGTTTTATCCTGGAAAGGGTGTTATTATGAGTGTAGTACTGTAGTCCATTGTCACTCTCTAACTCATTTGAGTGTTGATCCTTCGTTTCAACGTCGTACTATTTTTATGGCTCTTTTAGTCCCTTTGTAGCTAGACTCGATTCGAAGCAGGCACGAGGTACAGAGCCATAAGAGAAATAATACTGGTTGAATAGGGCAAGAACACGTCAAGACCAAACACGAAAACACACACAACCAATTCAACTACAATAACAACTAATATTCTGAATTCTAATCCACTTTACCCTAAATCCCAAATTTCATATACTGAGCATTTGTTCACCTTGAATTTCACGCTTTAAATTTTTGCTTTCCTTTCCCAACCAAAAAAAAAAAAAAAAAAAAAATTGAAATTTCAGTCGAATCTAATTTTGACTGTTTTTTGGCTAGAGAATTAAAATAGAAGAAACAAACCAAAAACCCTCTTCAACAACAAATTCATCAACAACAAACCCAAACACGCACCAAGATTCAACTGCTATCCACCAAGGAGAAAGGGCTAGTCGTCGCTAACTACAAGACCATCCAATACCTAGAAACACTCTCCCAAGCCCACAAAGATCACGGTCTCGATAAATTCCAGCTTGACACGGGCGCTAACGAAATAACCTGAACAAGAGATTTCGAAGAATTAGAAGAACCATCAACTATAGATCTTTCACTACTCAAAGCCTTGCTTGACAAATCATTACCGCACAGAGAAAGCATTTACAACTTCTCTTATTTTTTGAACCTTTCGTTGGAATAAAAGCACCTAGTTCATCATCTAGGCCGCTTTGTCACTCTTTTTTTTCTCTCAAGCTAACAAACAGAAGAAATAGCTGTTTATTGTTAGTATTTTTGCTAATTTATTATTTGCTAGTTGTCTAATCACTACAATATTGCTTATTTATATCCCAAAATGCTTCCTTATCAAAAATTTCCATCCATTTACAAACAATACCCTCAGCAATATCAACAAGATCAGGTGCCTCAAACACCTTTTGATATGGCCTATGGGAGCTCATTGCTACCTCGTCAGCTTTTAGTTGGCTCTCCTTACATTCAGGTTCAATCACCTTTACCTTCCCCTGTTCATCATGGGTCATTCCAAATTCAAAGAACTCCTCAAGGTGTACACCCTAGTCAACAAGCTGCTCAATCTTATTTTGTCCCAGCTCCAGCTCCAAAGTTAAGCTTCCCACCTGAAAGTGCAAGAAAAAGAGGTCTGAATTATCATTTGACTTTACAAAGACATAATTCATCAAACTCTACAACAGCTTCATACAAGAAGAACAATTCAAGTGCTAATGAGTTGGATGAGACTCCATCAAAGGGTAAATTTAAATCTACTGCAAGTTCTTCAAGCTCTTCATTAAATGATTCAACTTTTGATAATCAACCAATGATGGAATCTCAAAATATATATTCAAACCATGGTGCCATTTCAAGCAACTCATCGTTATATAATTTACATCAAGCCAATTCAAGTCCATCCTTATCTAATCCAATGGCTACAAGGGTATCAAATTTCCAAGTTTCAAGGCAACCAACACGGTCTATTTTGTTATTGAATGTTAATCAAGATTTATCCTTGACTGAATTTTTAGATACTATAACTTTTGGTCCTATTGAAAATGTTAGAATAGTGGAGAATTATCCAGATGAAGATCATAATTCAATAGCTTTAGCTTTCTTGAAAATTGAAACTTGTTTGAATTTCTATAATAACATTTTAACTTATTTATCAAAATTTAAAAAGGCAAACAAATCTCCAGATTTATCAATAAATTTCATCAATACCAAAAAATTATTACCATTCATTTCAAATGCTATCAATTCAGACGGTGCCACAAGAAATGTTTATGTTGGAAACTTGAAATCATTAGATAAAGAGATTGATGAAGACTTTTTATATCAAGAATTTTCAAAATTTGGTATCATTGATAAAATTGATTTGATAACTAAGAAAACTGATGAAAAAACTGATCAAGAGGCTGAAGAAGTTGAAGATGAACAAAATGATCAATTTGCATTTATACATTTTACAAATATTTCATCTGCAATCAAAGCTGTGGAACAATTATCCTTATCTTCAAATTGGCAAGATGTTAAAGTGTTTTATGGTACAGATAGATGTTCAATAAATTCAACTAGTTCATTAATAAGGTCAATAACTGATGAACAAGATGAAGAAATTAGTCAAATTTCAGAAGAGGATGAAGATGATTTGTTACAAGAAGAATTAGAGCAACAACTTCACCAACAACAGCAACAACACAGATATGGTTCTCAACAATTCATGACAGATGAGGATATTTCAAATGCTTTGAATCAAAAAAATTTAACTGCTCAAGCCGTTGCTACTAATGCTGGTGGGGCAAATAATGTTGGTAATAGAACTGTTTATTTGGGAAACTTAGATCCAAAAACAAAACCTGAAGATATTTGTAATGTTGTCAGAGGTGGAGTTTTACAATACATCAAACATTTCTCCACAAAGAAGATTTGCTTCCTAACCTTTATTGAACCTGTTGCTGCTGCTCAATTCTATGCTAATGCTAATATTGATGGTGTGACATTACATGGCCGTAAATTGAAAATTGGTTGGGGTAATCATTCTGGTCCTTTACCAAATCCAATTGCATTAGCTGTTACTATTGGTGCTTCAAGAAATGTTTATATTGGTATTAAAGATCAAGATTTATCTGATGAATCTTTAAAATTACCAAGTGAGGAAATTCTAAGAGAGGATTTTTCAAAGTTTGGTGAAATTGAACAAATTAATTTTTTCAAGAATGATCGTTGTGTTTTCTTAAACTTTTTGAACATTTCAAATGCTATCAAAGTTGTTGATGATGCTAATGGTAATAATACTGAAAAATTCCATGATTATTTCAATGGTAAATACAGAAATTTCAAGATCAGCTTTGGTAAAGATAGATGTGGTAATCCACCAAAGGCCAAAAAGAATAAAAAGAGAAATAGAATAAGAAAAAATCAACAACAAGATGATGACATTAAAGAGTCAAATGAAGATGATCAAGTTGAAAAAGTATCTGAAGATTTTTTGAATACCATGGGTATAACTTCCAAGACTGAAAATGAAGAAGATGAAACCAAAGAGGAAAAGGAACCTGTTGAATATATTGAAAATAACGCTTTTGGTATTTCTGCTGGTACCACAAATGAGGACACTAAAGAACAAGATGAAGAAGATGAAAAGAAAGCCCAAGAAGGAGACGATGAATTATATGAATCTTCATCTTCATCAGAAGTATTAGATATCGTTGCTAAATCTCCAACTGAAGCAAGACCTTACACACCATCAAGAACTTCGTCTGAAGAATTTTCAAATTCCAAAGTTCGTAATAATAAAAATAAGAAAAATTCATCACGTTCCAAAAAGAATGTTTCATCATCATTTTCACCAGCAATGTCATCCCGTGTTTCTTCAGCATCATTGAACTCATTAGGTTATTTCCCATATCAAGATCAAGAGACATTTATTTATAAGCAAGTTCCATTTGCACCACCTGCTCCACATCGTTCCTTCAGTAACTTATCAAGAGGCTCATCAAGAACTAATTTATCAAGTTATGGAGGTGGTCAAAGTATTCATCCTCACCAACAACAACAACCTCAATTTTATTCAAATGGATTCACAACATCGGGATCACAAGTCATGGCTCAGTATTTGGCACAATCCCAACATGCTAATATGGTTTATGCGGCTAATGTTTTGAACACCTCTGATGATTATGGTTATGAAGATGATAATGCTGGTTATTATCATCCTGGTTATAATAGTAATAATAATAGCAATAAGGGAAGACGTAATAATGGTAATGGAAATAGCACTAGATTAAGAAGATGAACATGATTTGAGTTTGAGTTTTATTTTTGTAACAATATAGTTAAAAAAGGATAATGGTTAATTAAAAAAAAATGTTTTTGATGAGTTTGGTTTTACTTTTTTTTTGATTTGGTCACTTCAAGATAGGGATGTCTATTGTTTCTAATATTCCAAAATAATTCAAATGAACAACTTATTTAATGTTGATACAAGACACTTGGTTTCTTACCTGTGATTAAAAGGTTTATTGTACAAGTTAGAACTTAGTATTTTGTAGGTGTCTTGATCGACGGCTTTGACTTAACACCGCCGGTAATACTCTTCATTTAGCCGAAATTGTATTTAGCCGCAGCCAAAAAAAAAGTTTCTGATAAAAAAGACCCTAACTTGTGCAAAATTGCATTAATCAAACTTACAGACTCTTTCAATAAATAAAAAAACCGTTATGCTGTTAAACTAGACATATTTTAGATCATCTGTACTTCTTTCTTCTATCCACATCAACTACATCAAGATCTCAACTATGATAACGGTAGATCCAAGGCCACCAGCTTTCAAAAATGCAGCACATGAGATATCAGTAGTATTGCTGATAATGTTTGCACAATTATTAAATCAAGCAGGCACAACACAAACGTTACCAATGATGAACTTATTAGAAAAATCATTTCCTAATATAACGCCAAATGATAAAGTTTGGTTCATGGCTGCATTCCCATTAACTTCAGGTGCTTTCATTTTAATATCTGGTAAATTTGGTGATTTATATGGATTGAAAAAAATTTTACTTATAGGTATTTCATGGTCATTAATCTGGACACTCATGACTGGTATTGCAGGGTATTCTCATAATATCGTCTTTTTTTGCTTATGTCGTGGGTTTCAAGGGATTGGATTAGCTTTTATATTGCCCTCTGCCATTGGTATAGCTGGTAATTTATACCCTAATGGTCAAAGGAAAGCACTAGTTTTTTGTTTTGTTGCAGCTTGTGCACCAACAGGTGCTACTTTAGGTGTTGTGTTTGGTGCTTTAACTGCACAGTTTGGACATTGGCAGTGGGCTTATTATTCTAATGCCATTGTGTTGGCATTGATGGGTGTTTGTGTCGTGTATTGCGTTCCAAAGATTAAACCTCATCATTCTTCAAGTAAAATGGATTGGTTAGGTGCTATCACTGGTGTTACAGGGTTGATATTGTTTAATTTCTCATTCAATCAAGCTCCAGAAGTTGGCTGGTCCAGTCCATATATCATTGTTTTATTAATTGTTGGTGTTTTGTTTTTAATTGCATTTTTCTACATTGAAAAAAGAGTTGAGTCACCCATTCTGCCTAGTGAGATTATGAATACTCATTTATTGCTTATTTTATCAGTTATTGCATTCGGATGGGCAAGTTTCTCTATATGGACTTACTACTATTGGACTTTCCTCTTAAATTTGAAGAACTGGACGCCACTTTCAGGTGCTGCTTCTTATGGCTGTTTGTTATTCTTTGGAATTGTTGCTTCTCTTATGGTTTCCGTCTTGATTAGAAAAATTAGAGCTTCATATATTCTATTTGCTGCAATGTGTGCATTTTTCATTGGGATTACAATGTTATCAACAACACCTGTTCACCAAACCTATTTCAATATGATCTTTGCTCAGATGGTTATTCTAAGCTTTGGTATGGATATGTCATTTCCTGCAGCCTCGTTGGTGCTATCAGATACATTACCCAAAAGACATCAAGGTATGGCTAGTTCGTTAGTTTCCACAATGATTAATTATTCACAATCTATATCATTAGGGTTCGCAGGAACTGCCGAAACAAAAATATTCGCTAAAACACATGATTTATTGAAAAGTTATAGAGCTGCAATGTATGTTGGAGTTGGACTTGCCAGTATCTCCATCTTATTGGCTATTGTATTGGTTATTTGTTCATATATTTGGCCCCATACTATTGAAGGTGAACAAGAAGAAGACCATGGCGAGTCTCTTGAACTGCCTGAAATCCAAAGCTACTCACTTGAAAAGCAGAGGACAAATAAAAAGGATATAGAAGATGTATAGATATTCGGTTACAAATAGATTATAGATTCCCATTGTTTACTCATTGTAGTCTAGTTATAAAGCCTAATCTGTGTAGGCCATTGGAGACCACCTCCAAGTTTGAAGCCTCTAATCATAGAGCATGAAAGCGTCTAGTCACGACCCAATTTAGCCACCAATGTCTTTAAGAAATGAGGAGCACCCACAAACTGGAAACAAACAAGATGTGGCAACTTACAAGAGATTCATGCATATACCTGTGAATCTATTGATATCGAAATGATCGATCTCAAGAATATTACATGCTTCAAATGATGATTGAGCTTTTCATAGGTCTTTACATGACAAAGTTCATATTTCCTCGAATATGATTATTTAAATCATGTATCAATGAATTAGGCTGAGCTTCAAGCCAGTTCTTGTTATTTGTATGAACTTTATACCTTGTAGCCTGTATCCAGGTCAACGATACGGTAGGGGCAACGAAAAGTAAACAAAATCTCTTCATCAAACTTTAAACTGATACCAAAACATACTGCAAGGGATTCTTGGGAACTTCGCAACATGAAATAATTCAGTCAAAATTGGACATATGGGATCCCAGTAAGATTATATAACTAATTTCCAACTCGAAATTCAAGTTTAGGACTCGTATTAAAATTGCTGTTTTTTCTGATTCAGTTGTGTCGATCTAGGCTTTCAAGTTTTGGGTTCGGGAAATTTTCACCATTAAGAACGGGACGTATAAAATATTCTTTATTGAAATATTTACATTGTGTCTTTGTATTTTAGCGTGTGCCTTCTTTGACTGATATGAAAACAGCTCTATGAGTCTATGAGCTTAGTTGATGCTTTGACTGGTAGGAGAACCTCTCCTTTGTTTGGTACTTTAATTGGTATGTGAACTATTCTCTTGTTCGATTCCCATATGAGAAGATAAGCAAAGATATTGTTAATTTCAGCACCAAGGAAGTGTATAAGAACACAAGCTAATTCCAGTTCTGAGAACTGAGGTCGTCTGTTGTGAAATATCGAGCAATAGTCAGAACGACCAGAGATACACTAAATACCTGTAAGACATTAACTACAATTTGAATATCATTACACTACTGTTGTTTCTATTACATCTACTGCTTTAAGTGCTGCTTAAGCTACTGCTTAGGAATATAAGGATACTTACTACTAAGGTCTCTGACGGTTCTTCGCACCTTCTCTATTTTTGATATTGGCAGCTAATTCATGAAGAATTTCGTAGACGTCGATCTTAATGAATGAGTTTTGTGACGAAGAAGACTACACCAATCATCTATATTCCTACCATAGCTATATTACACTAAAATGAGGATCTTTATTGAATTAGCTTACTGAATACTTGGTTATGAAAAGTTTCAAAAAAATTGGTGAATCAAAAGATTTCAGCTCATGATTTATATTTACCTCCAAAAACGTAGTTATATAGTAAAAATATAAAGACAGTTGTAGTAACTGATGGTATGTACTCATAGTTAATTACATCAACAACATTTCTTGGATAATTCCTTGGGATTTCGCTGATTCGGCCTTCTAGTCCTCTTATAAGGTACCTTACCAGACTCTCGCACAGCATTGACAGCCCGTAGCCTTGAGTGGAAGGTACCAGTAATAAGACAATTGAAGTACCAAAGAGCAACAATGGGATGTAATGATAGTTTAGTCTTTGACCAATGGTGAAAGAACGATGATGGTCCTGATTCTCTTCAACATTTAAGTCTTCAACAACATCATCAATATTTGAAATTGGGTTCTCTTCAACATTTAAGTCTTCAACAACACCACCTATTGTTTTTTGGGGATCATTGATTGAAAAAGTAGTTAATGAATCATCATTAGTATGATGATTTGGGAGGTTGTATTGATGGCTCGACATTCTTAACGAATCATATATTATGAACTTGATTTATAAATCGTACAGTTTTGGTCGAAGTTCAAATAATTAGGCGCTGGGGAAGATGTACAAGCACGTCTTTTGTGTCACAATTTTTTTGGTCGTTTAAAGTAATCAGCTCAAAAGATATAGTTGGTCTCAGAATGGTGAAAAAGCTAAGTAGGACCATTGATTGCATTGAAGTTGGATTAAGGGCTCTAATAACCAGTTTTGCTTACATCTCTGTGAGATTGTTTGTGTAGCTTTTGGTAATAAGTTCTCAAGATGTTTCACACTCGAAAAATAGTGTAACCCTTTTCGGTGAAATTTGTATAACTAAGGCAGAACTCGGTGGAAGTATTACGTAAGCGTTGTTTTGTTTTGGAGTTTTTCTAAAATGCAAAAAAAGACAAAACAATTGACAAGCTGAACTCGGTCCAAAATAAAGTGTTTGCCAAATTCTCAACCTTATCCTCGAGCTCCATACTCGAACTTCAAGGACATCAACACGTCCATCACCTCTAACCTCTCACCTTTCGATTTGTTTGTCTAGTTGCTGGCAGCATTTCTCATCACCATTAATACCCACATTCCTTTCATCACCACATTCTTTAACCACTGTCAACAAACTGTCAACAACCTTCAACAACCTTCAACAACAACTTTGTCCTTCGTGTTCTTTCAAGGAAACACTATTGGAGCTTCATATACATTGCATCAAATCATGTTATCATTTCACATCCTACTTCTTTTTTTTTCAGTCTCCATCTTTGCAATAATTCCAATTGGTGAAGATAGATTCATTTCTACCAAAAGCTATAAAGTGTCAAGTGTCCAGCTACCTCCTCAAGGATTTGAAAACTATTTACAACTGTTGAAAGCTTCACCTCAATCAAAAGGTTTGAATATCCAAAAAGATAGTGACAATAATAACAATGGTTCATCAAATTCAACGGTGCTGAACTTGAAACCTGGTATCACCACATTACAAACAGATGAAAACAATGAATGTTATTTTGTCAATACAACTATTGGGAAGAAAGAGTTCCCATTAATCATTGACACTGGATCTGCTTACCTTTGGGTTTATGGTGATAATTGTACGGATAGTGCTTGTCAGAATAATGCATTATACACACCTGCCAGTTCAGAGAGTTCAACTTCGACTTTTGCCTTAGCTTATGTCACAGGAACTGCAAGTGGTCAAGTTGTTGAAGATAATATTATTGTTAATAAATTGGCAACTACTCAAAAATTTAAATTTGGTAAAGCTGATAAAGTTCCTGATTTTTTCAAGAATTATCCAGTATCTGGTATATTTGGACTACCTTCTAATGATTCATCAGCTATTCAGAGTATTATCTCAGCATTATATGATTCACATGCTATTTCTATTGAGAAATTTTCAATAAGTTTGGGGAACATTTCAAATTCAACAGATTATCCAAATTCAGGTATTTTTGCAATTGGTGACCCAATCAAAGAATTATACAAAGGTGATATTCACTATTCAGACTTGATTGAAAACGACAGTCATTATTGGTTAATCCCAATTGAATCTGTGACATTGGATTCATTTGATGTTAATTTCACCAATCCTGTTAATCTTGGTGACGGTCAAGCAAATTCATCAACTTCAAGAAAGGCCATTGTGGATAGTGGTACAACTGTTCTTGCCCTGCCAAAACAAGATGCTTTAGATCTACACAGTTACTTCACAAATTCAATCACTGATGGTACAAATTTTGCAATTTTGTGTAATTCATCATTTAACATTGGGCTCAACATCAACGGCCATGATTGGACCATAGAACCAGAAAACTATCTTGGTGCCAAATATTCAGACCCTTCAATGGCAGGCTATTGTGTTTCAAATATCCAAGGTATTGATTCAGCTGCTGCTGATTCTTGGATTCTTGGCGCTGCATTCTTGAAGAGTGTTTATGCTGTGTTTGACGTTAATAATCAACAAATTGGATTTGCAACCAAGAATGAAGATGTTGTTTTAACTTCAACATCCACATCTCCATCTTCATCTGCTATACAAACAAGCTCTGCTGCATATTATGGGAACTCATCATCTATAATGACTTCATTATCATCCAATTCATCTGCATCAACTTCTGCATCAAAGACATCTCACAAAGCTGCTGGTGTTGCTTTGACTTCAACTCATTATTTTTCTATTTATTCCATCATTATTTCATTCATCACTACGTTTATGTTATAATGCTTAGTTATATTCTGTTTTTAAATTGTTTTATTTTATTTGTTTTTTAATTGATTTTCGTGAAGATGATAGACGCTTAATACAATATTAACCTCGATTCAAAGTTTAGACGTAGATATGTACTCTAGTTACTAATATACATAAAACAGAACAATATGGGACTTGAATATATGCTATATATTGGAATAAAAATCCTTAGGTATCTTTTTGTAGCTTCTTCTGAGTCTTTTCCGATAATTTATCCTTTCCTTCACTTTGACGTCTCTTCTTACGTTCTTTTCTTGCAATCTCTTGTAAATCATCTTCACTTGGCTCATAAATATGCCAAATTGTATAATGTGGTAACCCACCAACACTGAACCCCATCGTTTTAGCCATTTTACCAAATGCCTCAGTTTCTGCATGGTTTTGGAAAGTGAATGCAGGGAAATGGACACCTCTTCTGAAAACTTTAGCCTTAGCCAAGATAGAAACACCACCAACACCATCCATACCGACAACCTCATCTGGGTTACCGTTTGGATTTCTGATATAACCTAAATGAACCCTCCATGTTGGATATTCTGCATAACCTTCAACAATAACATCATCTTCGTTCAAATTCTTTGCCAATTCCAAACCTTGCTCGGACTCAATCCATGAATTTAGATCATAAGCTTGTTCATTGCCCAAGAATTCTGGTAATGGTCTCCAAACATTAGGAACTATAACGTCAAAGTTAAATTTCATCAAATCTTGGATAATGGAACCAGGCATCAATTCAATGTCGACATCTCTCCAATAAACCCATGAGTGGTAAGGTTTCAATGCATTGGCTGTTAACCAATTTCTAGCTCTACCCATAAGTTTACGTCTAATACCTTGAACTTTAACATCATGTCTATCGGTGAACCCTTGTCCAATGACTTGTCCGAAATCTTTTTTGAAAATTTGGACACTGTTGAAAGGTTTATTGTAATCTTTATGAAATGGTGGACTAAATGCTTTATCAACTTTCTCTATGTAATCTGGATCCATATAGCTCAAGTGTAAATCACTTGTACCTGAAACTGAACCTTGTTTACTTTCTTGGATCTTGAGCACTTCTGATAAGTTCCCATTTTGTAATGCAACTGAATAATCAAATAATGTTTCTAAAGTGTGATCGTCTTTTGAACAATCACTAACTAAAAATGCAATATCTATGAGGTTATGTGGGTATGTCAAGTTCATAATATGCTTGAACATTAATGGTAAGACTGGCTCAGCATTTCTCAATGGAATCAATAATAGAGTATAATCTCCATCTATAGCACCATTACTTGAGCCTTGAGAGTCACCCAAATCATAATAATCAACAGTGCTATGGTACAAATCATCAATGTCTTGTTGTAATTCTTTATATTCTAGAGAGTCAGATTTGACACCATCTTTATCAACCAAATATTTTTCAACACCTTCATCAAATTTTTTCAACTTTTCATAGTCTATCTCTTTGAACTTATAAGTTGTGTTTTCTTCATCTGTATAATGATGGATACCACTTTTGGAAGCAAATAGGTATATGAATAGCAGGACACCTATCACGTAGCCAGCATATTTCAACAATTGGCGATTAGATTGTGACTTTTTAGGCGTAAAGTTCGATGTTCTTTCAGATGTTAGTGCTCGGCTTTCAATAGTCATCAAGCAAAGGGTCCACACAAGCTTCCAGAATACCCTTTTCTTTTATCAGTGGAATTTGTCAACTTACATCGGCAGATCACTCTTTTTGCCCTGTGTGTCTCTGAGTCCTCTGAACATGGTGACCTCTAAGACTGAATGTGTGATTGAGTATGCCAATTGGCGAGTCCTGGTGGTTGCGAGTTGCTGGTGTTGAGCGTTTTCAAGTTGACAGCTGTGAATTTTGACAGAATATCCTCTACTGTGTGTATATAAGGTAATTCCGATGTTCTATTAATATACATATAATGTTACAATTAGTGGATTCTTGATTCTTCTTATAGTTGATGTGAAATGTTGAGTATTGATGAATTGTGCATAATTGGTTATTCTGGTTATGTAATACCTGACATTCCCCCCCTCATTTCTGAGTATTTATTGAATGTAATAATATTAAATATGATGAAACTTGATTTGGAACTATATTGTGTTGTCTTTTGTTAACCGGTGTTCAATTGGTTGTGATTGAATATGAAAGAATGAGTGAAGTACCTATAGATTTAAAAAGAAATGATTCTTGAATGGTGTGGAGGTTAATGTCTTTTGAATTTCAGGACCTGAGTATTTCTTGGTGAGAAAATCTGAGCAGTTTGAGATACCTGAAATATGATGGAATGTAACAATGTTATCTTCTTTGTAGCATTTAAGTTGTTTAAATCTATTGTAGTGATCTCCAAATAAATTCTTTTGATTGTTTGGTGTTG